>NW_022639452.1:599811-621842 GCF_010583005.1 Odontomachus brunneus
AGAGAGAGAGAGAGAGAGAGAGAGAGAGAGAGAGAGAGAGACTCGTTTATTTAACAGTTTCTGCTCGTAGCGGCGCGGAAAGTATCCTCGTGTGAAAAAGAACGCGCTGTGTGCTCTTAGGCTTCTCTCTCTCTCCTTTTCCCCCTTCCTTTCAGCTTCTACGACGCACATTCGCACGGCGAGTAAAGCGCGTAAAATTTCACGTCTCGAATTTAAACGCGTTGTTCTTCTGAACGCGTTTCATCGCAAGAGCCGCGTTCACATGGATATCATGAATTTCTCAAATGTACGACAGATGCGCGTTTGATATGACAGGAGTCCGATTTTTTTAGAGAGAAAAGATCTTAACTATTCATAACTTATACATGTAATAAGAAACATATTGCGAAATCTACGGCGAATGTGAATGAAATGTGGATGAATCCTTTCGTCGAGCCGCGGTTATACTCGAATCGCCGTGTGCGAATCGCAATTGGATATCTATTCGTATCGGCAGCCCTCGACGTGGTCGCATTTTTGTAGCGCACTGCACCGAGAAATTTACATATTTATGAGCAAATCCTAGCCTTCGTAGGACGCTTACGAGGAGCGCGCCTTACTCGTGTGCGTCGCTCGTATGTGTACGCGGATGTACGAGTACTCGCGTCTGGTGAAGGTGGTACGAGCCCGCTCGCTCGTCCTCTGCCTCCCTTGCTATTACGCAAGAGTTGCTCGGCAATTTCAATGCATATGTACTTATATGCGCGTTTATCTGCATAAAATAAAGCTAGAGGGCGATAAGATCGCTCTTAGCGCGATGAAATATCAACTTAATTCGTTCAATAGAGAGCTTTTCTCTGCCTCCGCGGCGTTGTTCTCCCTTGAGTTTTGGGATGGACGCGTTGCAATAAATGTATGAACTGACATAAACTGCTCGCGTGTCGTCTTACTTAAAGTTAAATCGGGTTGTTCGAAATGTTGGCCGGGCGGCACAAATCTCGTGGCCGGTACGGACATTTGCAGAAACGATATGGCTCATCTGCCGATCGTCATTGTCACGATAATTCACTTGAAGCTTGCGCTGAAGGGCGCAGCTCGCTGGCGAGTGCTCGGGAGTGGTTATCGTGAGGATTTCCGGTCTTAGAAGTGGGGATAAACAGATAGTGTTTGATCAATGAACGAAGGGGTAGCGCGAAGGGGAGAGAAGAAAACGCAAGGGTGAGGTCCGCAAAAAGCTCGAAAGAAGAAAGAGACAAGTCATGTCCTTCGCGAATGTTACACGAGAAGCCACTCCACTGGCCGACCTCGTGTGTCAATCGCGACACTCGCAATTGCGGTCCAAGCACTTAATCGTAGTAGGGAAAAACGTCCGGTACTCGTTGTAGCACTCACCCGTTTTGCTGGAAAATGCCCAAGAATCGGTACTTTTGCTCGTATTCCATCGAATATCAAGGGATTTATTATTTATCAACTATTATTTATTGCTTAGCTAGTCGTTTTTTTAAATCCCCATGAACCTTAATACCTAACAGCATCTGTGAATTATTATGGGACGATTATGAACGTCTTCCTTTGTCGTCTCGCCGAGAATCGAAAAGCGTGCGATATATCGAAGGAAGGCGTAAGTTTTGACGCGAGAGGCATGAAAATCGCCGCGTAATTCTGCGACGAAACGATTAAGGATTTTGCTGAGGATCGTTACAGTGGAACCCGAGAGAGCTCCTTTACTACTGCTGGGAAATATGAAAATTGTATTCGGGGAAAATGTTAGATATTCGAGATCGGTCATAGGTGGAAGATTAATGAAGATCGAAGCCACACTGATATATATTAGCGAGCGTGCTAGACAGCTTCTTGCCGTAATTTCGAATTCCTGAGTGACGGAGGCGAAACGACGAGATTCATTATGATTTCCATCATCTGTCGTCTGACTCTCGTCTTCGTCGCTCAGACAGCTCGATTAAGCCCAGCACGGTCGTGTCAATCTGGTTGACTCCTCTCTAATCACGTTACGTTCCTACAATTACGAGTTCCCGTATGTAATTTTACTCATCCGTCGCTAGCGACTAGAGAAGATCTGTAGGGAGAAGCAGAGAGACACACGGAGAAAGAATTTATAGGGAGGAGGAGGTCGCCAATGAATTCTTAATAATTAAATTCGCGTATCATTATTTACGTACGTTTAATTAGTTATATTAGTTATTTATGTACGTTTAATTAGTTTAGTTTGTGACATATAATATACGAGTCAATAACTGTTGCTACTTTGAATATTTTCAAAGTAAGAAACAAAACATCTTTGGAGTTTTCCAGAGAAAGAGCGTAACTACATATTATAAGAAGTTTTTTTCAAAACAGAGGACTTTTAACGCATAAATGTTATTTTTATTTTTTTTAATTTATAACATGATTTTTAAAAGTATCTTGAAGATAGCAATAAGATCTGCACTTTACTTACAAGTACTGCTATTTAAAATAATGCTGCACATTTGATGTTAAATATTAACAAAAGTAACATATTACATTGTAATAGTGCATTGAAAGTCCTCTACAATGTGTTATATAAAATTTCAAGGTGACTTTGAGTTTTTTATGAAAAACATTTTTTTACTTTTTGTTATTGCAAGTTGTAGCTTGCACGAAGTTGAAAATTCATCTTGCGACCTTTTCTTTAAACCATCGGAAGTGTCTAAAAAATCGTGCGGACCGAACACCCTATAGAGGATTGGGGTGGACACTATGCTCTTTGCCAGATATATCGACGTCATTATTAGTTTGCGTTGCTAATCCGACCTAGCGTGCGCCTCCTGACGCATTAACCATACTAGCAGCGTATAATCCTGTCTACGGTCGGGGCGGTATCGTCGTAAGAGCCGATCGCCGGCTTTCCATTACCACTGCACCGGTCCGTACATTCATTCGCAAGGCCATAACTCGGGCCAGGAGTCCGAGTAAACGACAGCCGTTAGCTATTCATATCGAGGGACAACATCGCCGGTTTCTCGCCACTTTCGTGGATTAGCAAGCAGTTTATCCCTTTTGATGGCCGACGTCTAACGCCGTCGCGTATCTCGCACGAAATGATTTCCATTTACGCGGCGGCACGTTCGTGTCTAGGAGGAAGGATTATAGATATGACGAGAATAACTCTCTCTCTCGCGCTCCACCACGTTGTATCACGCCTATACGCGACAAGCGGAAAAGTATGAAATAAAAAATAGGATTTTTTTCTTTATCACTGGAGGGAAACTCGCAAAGATTCGGGCACATACTGCGGATTCAAGTGTGTCATTATGGCTGAATCTGTTTTTGCATATTTCTTGCCGTCTTGAATCATTTAACTTGTCCGAGCGTATTAAATTATAATTTAAACGTTTATCTTTTAAACATGTTAAATGGCGTGATTTAAAAAAATCGCAGGAAACGTGTAAAGAGAACTTCACGTCGAATTATACGCTTATGCTATTAGAAACACACTGGATTGGCAGTGCGTACGCTCTCGATGCAAATCAGGTAAACTAAGGATGCGGGCGAAAATTCAATTCAGGTTTAGCTCGACGAAGAGGACAAGGAAACGCCGCGCTTCCGCGTTTCGCGACAATTTGTTCATTTTGTCTATTTATAATAGGTGTATCGGCGAGTGAGTTATTAAAAGAGGAGAGAGAAAGAGGAACGGCTCGCCGATGAAAAATTCAATCCTCAGATTGAACGAGCTACTGTTAATACCGCGACGAGGCGGTTGGCGGTCTCGCGGATAATAAAGTCGGCCGGCGATCTCTTTAAACTAAAACGCGATAACTGCGAATCTTTCTGACAAAGGAATAATTTATCAGTCGAGCAAATGAGGCAGAACCGCCGCCGCCTCGGAGCGATAGGCGGAGAAGCAAAAGGAGGGGAGTGCGAGGGGATTAATAAATAATTTCTTAATGCAACGTGGCGTTTCGCTGCGCGGCGCAGTTTAAACGAGCGAACTTTCGAGACTCAGTAAACGAGAAGCGGTGTGATTACGCGTCTCATGGACTGAAACGTTCAGTGTCTGCCGACTCTGAATTTTGGATTTTGTCGTCCGTGCTCATTGGCCCATCCTCAATGTCTGATTTCTCAACTACGTAAACTAGGTGACATTGAAAAGCGAAACGGAACAAATAGGATAAAAGTAACAAGAGTGGACTAATAACTGATACCTGAACGTTCTTATTTTTTGATTTTGAAATATGAATATTTAAACTGTCAACGTAGAATACATGTGTAGGGGAGCGTTACCGAAATATTTCTCCTAAATCGCATCTCCTAAATCGCATCTCATCAATTTCTTTTCTCTTTTTTTATATTTAAATATTCGTATTTAACATCGTATAAACCAAAACAACAAGAATGTCCAGAGTTAAGTACCGATGACTGTCCAGGCATTGGCTATTTTCACCTTAGCCGTTTTTGCGAGTTCTTCGTGCAATTTGAGGTAGAGCTTACGTCGCGATTCTCAAGGAAAAATTCGGAGCACTTGGCGACACGAGTGAGTGACGTCTTTCCGAATAATCAGCTCGATTGAAAACACCTGCAAATGTTAACAGAACACCTCCCCCACCCTGCGACTAATTTAATGATGACGCATGCACTCTCGGGGAGTGTCCGACGAGGCGCGATGCAGCAGCACGGATACAGCCTGGCCACAAAGCAAACGCCTGGTTCAATAATTACGTAAATACCGTGCGCCGTTGTCGTAGCTTCTCGTACAGGGATGATGTAGAGATACGCCGAGGGACTTTGGGGATTTGCACGGTAACTAGCTTGCCTGTTAAACGTTCAGCGCCACCTTGATTTTAACGATTAATGACTGCACGGCTTGGTAATAATTGCGTTAGGCCGAACTTGAATCCAACTTTTCCTTCTTGTTCGAGCGCGGAACGCCAAACGAGAGCAAAGTTGTTCTCGCATAAGAGAACTCGAGTCAGCAAACGCGATATATCTGGAAAATAAATCGGGTAAAGTTAGCCGTTTTTCTCCAGAAAATCCGTTTTCACGACTGTGTGTTTAATTAATTGTGTAAAATGTAATTGTCCGTTTGGCGGCTGTGTGCTTTAAGGGGCGTTTATTTTTTGACAATAGCGCGCGTTGCGAGAGGCGAATGGATCTTTTTTGTTCTTCCGTTTAGCCCGCCTCGCACGATCCGCATTTCGGTCACGGAACGACCATAAGAGTCAGACGCAAATGAATACCCCGAAAGCTAAAGTTGCCGAAACTTTCCGCTTCGTTCGGCCGACGGTACGACTTAAGTTGCTGTTGTGCGACGTAGGAGGCACAACGCTTACGAAAGTTGCACGAGCCAAGTACATCACGGACTGCCATTAACTCTCGCAAGACGCCGCGAGCCTAATTTGCGAGGTTCATGAATTTAAAACATTTCTCGTGTATCGCGCGAGCGAGCTAGCATCTGATTAGAGCCGATCGATCTTGCTTGGGAATATTAAAACTGGAGGGCGACGTTTTTATTTTCCCCTCGTCTCTCTCTCTCTCTCTCTCTCTCTCTCTCTCTCTCTCTCTCTCTCTTTCTCTCGATATTGACGGGAGTCGTTGAAGGAGGTAACGTGTCTGTCTAGATTGAACGTCACGGACGTAAGTCGCGGGGGAAGAAAGGATGGCATTATAAATTCTCTAATTTCCCGAGCTTGATGTTCTCGAGAACGAGGTCTGGCGGCGAGGAGAAAAATCCACCCAGCACTTTCGAGCTGTTTCCGCACGAGAAATCGTCTCCCGCATATTAGTACCAACGTAATGCGACCGCACCCCGTATAATAAGCCGTAATAATCGTGTACCTTCATTTCCGCTTGATATAAAATATCTTTATGACAAACACTCACGTGCCGTTGAATACGTATTACGTCGCGAGGGGCGCGAGGGATAACGGGCGAATGTGAAACTTCACGCAGACGACGGAAAGAGAAGGGGGGAGGGAGTTTTCTCGCGAGAAAGTCAGCCGCGGCTGCGAGTGGAAGGAAGAGGGTCGAGAGGTGACGCCGCCATTATTGTGCAAATTAAGGAAGATGTAAATTCTTTATCATTTGCATCACGCCGGGGAATATTCAACGGCGACGAGCGGGCGGGATAAAAACAAAATGTCGGGCGATTCCTACCGCGGAACGAGGGTAACCGACACGCTACGAGGGATTTTACGAGGGTTACGAGGTTTTCCGGGCTTAACGCGGAAGATACGAGATATTCTTTATGAATGACAAAATCTCTTTATCCGGAAGAGACGTTTCCCGAGTCAAAATTTTGATCTTACTTTCGACCTCAATATTCTATTTAATGCCGCTTTTGATGCCGACGGCTTACACTAACCTCTTTAGATTCTATTGAAGCTTCAGCTTCGCTACAGAAGCTTTACATCCTCCTTAAAATATACAAGTGGCATTTTCTACCTTTTAGAGGCGCTAAGTCTATTTTCCACGTGAATTAATCATCTCATTGTGACTCTGAAATCACAATTCAGTTTCATTATTTATGAATTCCAATATGAATGTTATTCTTGTCTTGACTAATATGACGTAAAAGTCACAATATAGCTGATTTTTTTTTAATATATTAGCAACGATAGTAACTGTTCAATGTGACTTCAGAGCCACGACCCTATTTTGGGAAAATAAAAAATTAGAAGAGTAAAATATATATATTTCACCTTATATGTGTTGAGTATTTTAATTTTAAACATCCTATATACATGAACAATTTTTTGAACATGAGAAATTAATTTTAGGCAGTAGAGAGTTAAGTAAACGTGTACTGCTTTTTCAGAATATGCAAATGTCAAAAAGTTCAAAATAGGATTACAATTTCAGCTGTCAGGACGTTTTTTATATAAAAATTTTGATCCTCCTTTCGACTTCAATATTCTATTTAATGTCGTATCTTTGATATCCTGAAACTTACACGGAGAAAACAATATGGTTGGCCTACACATAAATCTGGTTGTGCCAACCAGATTCAATATTGAATCTTGTTGGCACAATCAGATTTATGTGTGGACCAACCATACTGTATTCTCCGTGTGTATCAGCCTCTTCTGCGTCTTTGAACCTGCAGCTTCGCCGAGAGAAGTTCTCTTAAGAACCCGCAAGTAGTATTTTGTGCGTTTTCGTGCGCATTATTTAGAGGCGTCATAAATAGAACTTAAGTTTCTATGCGAATAAAACTGATCTTTCAGAGTAGACAGATTAAAAGTCGTTTAGATCGAAAGTGGAGTTAAAATTTCGTCTCTTACAACGCACGCAATTTGTACGGTTCGCAATTTGTAGGCGGTGAATTGAACATTCGACATCTTTAAAGATCATAATCTTTACGAAATACTCGCTCGCAATAATGCGGAATGTTATGGTGCGAATAACCGCGGTGCAGGACTACGGCGAAATCGAAAAATCAATAACTCGGAATCATGCGAGTCGTCCGTCCTCATTTCCGAACGAGCAGACACTCGAGCGAACGAACGTCACGCGCAATTTCGGGTTAACGCATTTCCGAATTATACGTTCTGCTCTCGAGAGAGTGCGATTTTTCGTCTCGTATTACGTCCCGAGTATTCACGGGGGAGATAAAATTTGCAACGCGGACGACATCGCGGCATATTCTCTCCTTTCTCTCTTTCGTCTCTTTCTTCCTTTTTTAATATATATTCCAGGCGATTGATAAGACAATAGAGTGATCTCAACGCCACTCTACGGTAATTGAATGATAGAGCCTTTGGAAACAAGATTCCAAAAAATCACAGGTTACGTCCGAAGAAGCTTGAACACGTCCTTACATGGCTAGACCGGAACCTGCATCTTTATTTCGCGTGACTCGCGTCTCCAATTTGTCGTCTCGATTTTTTCCTCCGCGTTCGCGCGGCCTCTCGCGGGCATTTCGTACCACGAGCGATCGATAAGTGGTTCCCCGATCGTCATGTTGCGAGGAAGCTATTCCAATTCCTGAGCGACTCGAGGCCGGGCAAGCTTGTACCGATCTAATCGGGTTGACCTGCGATTTAGGAATGCCGGGAATGCCGGCGGCTTCATGTACTGTGGCGTGCACCCACGCTTCGCCATCCACGAATCGCCGCGTGTCTACCGAACGGCGGTTTAGCGCGGTTGGATGGGCTCGGCAGCGAGACTTGCACGACTTGCCGTCGTTAACGCGCACATCGCTATGGATACATAATTCCGGTTTGTTGCGATCGAGACGACCGATACGACCGCGCCCATTTATTCTATCGAAGAAATTAAGCGCCGCTCTAATCCCGATCAGATACGCCGATAATCCGATGCAATTTAGACTGACCTCCAATTTAGGGAAATTCGATCATGCGCGCGCGCACATATATAAGCTATGTGGGCGAAAAGAGCGATATAATGCGTTTAACACACTCTCAAGTAACAGGATGACATCAAATGATGTATTATTGACGTTAGAAACGTTATTAATGCGTCATTGAAATGCGTCGCTCGTTCGTTATTGTGTTTGCTGGGCTTATACTTCAAAGTGAAATAACCTTTGGCCCAGATTTTGAATCCACTTGCTTGCGATCACTTTCAGATGCAATATAGATTAATCTCAAATTTTTCTTCAGTTTTTTTCATATTAAATAAATCTCTTGCTTTGAATAAATCTCTTTAAGTGCGATTTCTCGCGAAGATGGCGGGACTTGTAGCGCGTATACTTTGTGAAAAATTCATTCTTGACGGACTCGGCTATCTGACTAACAACAAACGTGACGAACGACTGTTTGCACGGAGGTGTAACGCGCGAAGCATTCTTTTAATCTAGTCCGCTTTTAACATAAATATTCATACGGTCGAGTGTTACGCAGTGCGCCATCGGGTCGCAGATGTACGACGATGCCGCAGCTAGGAAATGAAAATTGTTAAAGGAGTCTGCTAGGGGGAGATGCTTAATACCCTCGTGCATTGTAGCCGTCTTTTCGCGTCTTTCTTGAAAACTTTCGTCGAAAGTTTCGCTGCGACGTACGAGACGTACGGGCTCCGTCGTGGAAGATATTAAAATGACGTATGCCGACGATACGCGATTTAATTAAGTTCCTCCGTGCGATACGTTACAATCTTACCGCGCAATACGTTCTCGTCGAGTAAGTAAGGAGTGACAAACAATTAACTCGCGCTCTGCTGTGGTTTTCTTTCTTTCTTTCTTTCTTTTTATTTTTGCCGCGCGAACCGCATTAGCGTTAAGCTACAGGCGCGCTGTACTTTAATTAAACCTGCTGTACACCGACGTTCCCGTTACTTCTCGACTGCGTTCTGAACAAAAAGAAAAGCAAAAAGGGAACAACAACGAGGCTCCTAAAAAATTGTTGCGCCGTTTGCGTCGCACGTGTTTCGCGGCAAAACTTTAGCATTGCTACGGACAGCTGGGTCTCTGCAACGACCATTAGAACGAATGTTCTAATAGAGAGACAGAGAGAGAGAGAGAGAGAAAGAGAGAGAGGTAGAAGGCAGGGAGAGAGAGAATATCTCGTCGCGAACATCGGTATCGTTTCATCGATCTTGGAAATTTCGCCATGTTTCAAATACCCCAGAGTGCTGCGCGACTGATACGCTGCGGCACGCGGCGTTAATGTAAAACCGTTATGAAAAATGCTGTAGTGATTTATAACGGTTTGTTTCAAGACTCTTTTAAGCGGGTATCCATGTAGGTAACGCCAGACTAAATTGCTCATAGTGTGGAAAACACTTTACGCCGCAGTAAACGAACGCGATGATAAAAGTGTATCATATTTGTATGGAGAAGAGAAGAAGACGCCTTAAAAGTGTCAAAACAAGTCAATGGTCAATTGTCAAAGTCAATTGTAATGGTTTAATTAAAACAGAGTAATGGTGAGTTTGTTCCAATTATTTTTGTCCTAATTATGACTTTTTTATCCATTTCTTTTAAGGCTAAGCTTGGCAATGAATACAATTAAAGACAAGAGAATTGACCATGCTTGATTTCTTGAACAATTGTGAAAAATCTTAGTTATTTTCTGAATCATGTATCAAATCATTATCTTCATTTTTCTCGAAATATATTCCATGTGAGTTGTATTATTCTATATAATTACAGCCAATTGTGCACATTAAAATTATTCCCTGCGCAATTATTACTTGGTTCATGCAGATTTAACTGAGCAATAAATTAAAGGAAGAAATTTTTTACACGCCTGACGATAGCGCGACTATAAAATACGTGGCCTTTTGTCATTCGCCGCAATATTGCGCTACAGCGAAAACAATCCCCGGCGAAATGCTACGGCGAGAAAAAAACGTTTCATTTCCATGACAATGCGGGTTGCCGAGCGTTACACAAAGAACAGTTTCGCTATGGAAATTCGCGAATAGTGGACCTAGTAGATGAGCGGCCGATCGCGCTGGCGAAATGATATCGGCGCGACGCGGCTCGAGATTTAATTAAAACATTAAATTTCGCGGATTCAATTAGCGTGTCTCAGTCCGCGAATTTTTGATAAACCGTCGACGACGACGGCGACGGCGGCGGCGGAGAAATCGCACGGTTGAACGACACGGAGAGGAAACGTGCAGAGTAATATTTTACAAGCATTCATTACGTCAGAAAAAGCAGGTGACTGCCGTTTTTCAATATTTGCAATAGGGGCCGGATGCCTACAACGGCTGCGGTGTCGCGCCGGGCCGGGAATGGAATTCCCGATGGGCGTATCGAGCGGCGATACGAATTCATTCTCATCCCCACGTCTAAAATCTCCGTTTCCGTTAAACCTCCTCGGTACCGTCGGGAGATCCGCCGTTTATTAGACGGAAAATTTTCATTTCGATATGAGTCATTCGGACGGGCGTGATTACGAGCGCGCGTTGAAACTTTTTCGGAGAATATAGCCGCACGTGAAAAGAAGCTCGCAAGGATCTGTGTGTGTTAGTAGTAAATCTCGTTGCAACATATGCTCGGGTGAAAAATTTGCCGGTTTCTAGCCAATAATAACTTAGAAGGCACAAGAAAAAATAGTAATAAAAAATAGAACCACAACGGCCTCAATAATAAATAAATTCCCACGTGAAAGGATTTCCCCTCTAAAACACAAGTTTCACGTTATTTAAATATTGTGTCTATTGAAATGTAATATTTTACAATGTAGAGTTGGACAATATATGAAAATTATTCGAAAGGAATTTTTACAAACAAATGGAAAAATTATTTCCAAAAAAAAAAAAGAAAATTTTGTAGAGACTGAACAAAAAGTATGCTTAGAAACAAAATAGGTGTCTATAAAATAGGTGTGTGCTAATAGCATATTTACTTAGATATAAATTCTCTTATTTAAATATAATAAATAATCACTTTCATGAAAAGCTAAGATTTTCATAAAATTTTTAGAAAATGTGTATTTTCTTATTTAAAAAGTGTTTTATATAAATAAACATATAATTAGTACCCACTAAATAAGTAAAAGTAATCAGTATTTCCTGAAAATTGTTGTACTCGGGTGTATATTTAAAATTATAATTGCTAATAGGCATTTATTGAACTATGAGACCGATGTCATGGCATCAGTAACAAAAGTCCAGCAGCAAATCTTTAATTACAGCAAAAAACACATTTTCAGCCAGCCATTATTAGCTGCGGCAATGAAATCGTTTTCTTTCTTTTCCGTATGAAATGGGAACGTGGTGAGACGAATTATCGAATGGTTTTATCGCACATATTTGCACAGTGTGGCCGGCGATTCACCGAAAAACCGCAGCCAAGTCCGCGAATCGAACGTACGATTCGCAAACAAACAAATTATCCGGAAATAATTTCCGATCATTGAATTGTAGCGCGTAAGATCGAGACACGTCATACGCAAATTTAATTTCACGTGATAAATCACTGTTTTTTGCAATATGTATCTTGCTACAGAGAGGTAGATATTTTCGATGGAAGTCCCTAAACATACGACTGTGTCGCACAGAGTGCAAAGTCTCGATACGTTTGTATTGTATTTCCGTTCGGATACCTCCTTGCTGTGTAAACGCGCGATAGAAGTTGCCCCACTCTTTCAGCGCGACACTCTCATTTAAAATAAGTGTTTGCAGAAGATTCCCTTCCGCAGCTTTTCCGCGAGTGCATGCGCGAGTGCACACACGTACAGACGCACGTACTTCCGTCGCGGGGGATGACTATGTACGTACATACTGCGCGAGCCAAATATAGCGTTTCTTTGACGGTGGACTTTCCTTTGCAAAAATCTTTATCCCCGAGTACGACCTTAAGATATACTGTGAAAAATTCTTCGGTTATCAAAATTACATCAACGATTCAGAGTGGAAAATACACTCTATGAGAGCGAGAGGTTACTCAAATTTGAGACTTGGCTGTCATTTTATTTTTCTAATGAAATTTCATTTGAAGAAATGGAAAGAGTATTATGCGACGGAATTGTCGAAAAAAAAACGGTGGCATTTCGTTATTGGCATCGCGTAAGCGAAACCGCAAATAGAGAAATCCCGCGAAACGGCTAACCGTCGACAGAGACACGTTTCGTTTTTATTTTTCACACTTGAACCTCCTCATTTCTCCGACGTGCCATTCGAGCGATACATCGAATTGCATAAATCGCGAAGACGCGTGACAGGCGATTTCGCGCCTTCAAGATGCGTTTCCTGGTCTTATTTTTGCAAGTGTTACGAACGATATTTTGCCTCCGATCCACGCGAATTTCCTCATCGTCCACCGCGCCGAGCAGGTCGCCGACTTTACTCTCGCCCTTGCGAGCAACAACCCCCCGTGGCGCGCGGGAGAGAACGAGAGGTACGGTAGAGAACCAGCCGCGTATACGCTTCTGGGACATTATTAACCCCCGGGGGACTTTACATCGCGCGCCAGAGGGCTCATTGCCCTACCTCGTCCGGGAGGTACTCTCGTGAAAGCGTCTGGCCCTTGCGAGCGCTGTTCCTGCGCGCGCGGGACTTATTTCCTAAATGCTCCGGAAGTTTACGGCGCGACAAAACGTGAGGAAACAAAATGGAAGAAAAGGGATGAAAAGAGAAGATAAAAAGAGACGACCGACGCGATAGGGCTGTGAATGCAATAAAGAAATGACGGGAGGGATACGTCGTTATGAATAGAGCCGGCTCGTCGTTCAAACCTCGCGTCGCGTCTCGTGCGTTATTTTCTTAGGAGTTGCGCCCGTTGCATTTATTCAGTTGCTGGTCCGTCTGCATCGCGTCGAGGAGACGTAAAACTTACTCATTAAAATTGCACGTCTCTCCTTCGCAAGAGACCGTACACGATGAGAATTTCACATTATACATTACCGTAGGATTCTGCAATTGAAGAACAGATCGACATTCTGCGGTAATTCGCTATCCTTTCATTTCATATGTGTTATTTATAGCCCCAAATTTGTCTCCGCAAACTTAACAAAAAAACAAAACAAAAAAATCCTTTAACATTTTGCAAATAACAACGTAGATTTTTAATTTATATCTCGAGATTTATTACGAATATCGGAAAACAGTATGGAAATTTTATGTTCATCTCAATTCGTTCTATGTTCCCACAAACGCTGTGGGGACGAAACTAAGATACTCTGTATCTTAGGAAATTGTGTTCCCTAGTAAGACAGATCTTGTTGATTTATGACAGTTTATTTTCTCCTGGACACTGAATGGTAAAATAGAAAAGGATTTAAATTAAAAAAATACGATAATATTCTCGTGCACGATATTGTATGAAAACGTATAATTACATTCGCGGAAGATGCAGCGCCGAGTTGCACACAGGCTGAGAGAGAGAGAGAGAGAGAGAAAGAATAAGGGATGATTCTCTCCTACGCGGGGTAATGCGTTTTAACACGTACTTCGCATACGCGATAACGGGCTAGCGATATGATAAATTAGCAGCTTACGACTTTAATCACCGTATCATCGTCTGTTACTCCGTGTCTGGTGGTCAGATGTATGGGTTCCACCCTCTGCACGCGACGAGATCACGCGGTTGAGGTCGGAGTAAAACGAACCAGGGCGACGCAAGAGAGAGAGAGAGAGAGAGAGAGAGAGAGAGAGGAGGAGGGAACGGCAAAGGAGGGAAGAGGCGAGCAAGGGTTGAGTGCGTGGATGAGAATAGTGGGTGAGCGAGCATTGGAGAAAATTACTGCCCTAGTTGGAGTCCAAGGCAAGGTCCGTTCCCAGAACGACACGGAGAAAGGGGAAAGGGTGGGGAGGAGGAAAAGGAGGAGGATACGAGCAAGGTACTCGTGCGGTACTTCACGTACGTGACCACAATAAGGCACCGCCGGACCGGTCCATGTATCACACTTCCGGAGTATATTTGTCACGATAACGCGAAGTCGGTTCCGCTATATTTTCGCCACGAGTTTTCGACGCCCTCCCCCCGTCCACTCCTCGCGGATGTCGCAACGTTTGAGTCTTGCGACGACACGGAATCACATTTGTTATGCAAGTTTGCGCGTGTATCCGCGATCCAGCTCCGACGGAAACGAGAAAGACAGCAACGTGACGCCAATCACAAAGAAAGAAGAATGTAATCAAGTAATTAAATAAAAATTGGACTGGGAGTATATCTTAGTTCTTCTTCGGGATTTTCTGAGAAAAAACACGCGACAGATTCGTGCTGTGATATCGTCGTGTAGAAGATGAGAGGATGAGATACGGTGCGTATACCCCGCCTGGATCCCGAAAAGATTAAGAATCTACTGAATGATGCAGAACGTCGTTGCGCGGCGCACTTGCATGTGTAATGCTCTTGAATAAAAGGCACAAGAATATAATGCCGAAACGTATTATGCAAATCGGCAGTCATTCCCAGACACATTCGGCGCGATGCAGGTGTTTTTAAAAACGCATCTTACCTCCCCCCGGGAGGGAGGGTGGCCTCGGTTCGAGAGGAACACGAGGTGGTCCCGTGTACCACCGGGTATATAGGTCTAGGTAATCGCAAACTCGCGATCTTCCAATTATGCCGGGAGTTTGAAATTGAAAGATATAATTAACAGTCTACGAGGGTGTATTTGCTCGTATTGGGCTTCTTTCAATATCGCGCTCTGTAAGATTTTCCCTCCCGATACTCTCGATTACTGAATTAAAGAGAAATTCCCGGAGGGGCGAGTGAGCGCTGTAATAATTGCATAATATTACGTTGCTCATAAAATGTAACGCTGGGGGCGTAATCGAGGTGTATTCCAATTATAGCGAGTGTTTAATGAGGACAATATGGTTCCCATTACGATAAATTATGCATATATATTTAAATAAATGTTCTGTCGAGTTAACAACAATTCGATGATCGTCGAGAGCGCCGGTCTGCGCTACGGGAAACGTAACTTCCGATGATAATAACGTTAACACGCATACCCGCGCACGGGAGGGAGAGAGAGAGAAAGACGCTCTCTCCCCGGGTGAGAGACCTTACGTCTCGCTCTTTCCCCATTCCGCTTAGCTGACACATTACGATATTACAATCTTGTAATCAGCGCGTAGCCCTGGGCAGCCGAAGTAATTCTGACGCCGTGCGCAGCGGTAATTTAGGTTGTACGTGACTCACGGCACGAGATTTTATTGTTTCTGCTGAAAAAGAAGCGTATCCAAATTCCACTACGTGCCTCCATTACGCCTTTTTAAAACTGCAGCCTATATAGAAAATCCTAGATGTCTCCAAGAAGAGATAAATCCCTTTTCATCCCTTTTGCTTGACCGCATTTCGTGATAGCCGCCGGGCCAGTCTCGCAAACGGTACTAAATTTAAATAACGTCAGAACAAATTATCAGGCTGTCAGATATATAAATTTAGATAAGAAGAGAAGTCAACAAAAGCTCACGCAAGATGTCGATCGCGAAATATATTACATTTCACAAAGAAAGCAAAAAACGGATTTCAGAAGGTCGTCTGGCTTTATTTCTGAATAGAGTGTGCTTCTCCAAACGATATTTTGCATGAGCCCTTGTTGACTTTCCTGATCCAAGTTCGATCGAACGTCAAGTACTTGTGACGTACGATTCGAGTCTCTCGTCCTTGGCCTTAATAGCGAAACGGAGAGATCGCTTTCTCGACCAACGTTCGAGAGACGTACGTTTCCTCTTGCTTTCTTCCCTCGGCGTGGCTTCCGTTACGTAGTAATTGTTACGCGTCCATAGCGCGCGGCGAGACACAACACTTAATCACGGCGCGCGGCGCTCGTTTGCCAGAATTAAATTTAATTGCCGCGGCACCGCGCCCTAGTTTCTTATCACACTGTCCTGGCGCGTACCATCACGGCATAAAAATGGGAGTTCGTTTAATTGTCCCGCGACACGCGGGACATAGACACAACGGTGTGGATTAAGCTGGGCGGACGCGGTAAGGGATTAGAATACCCCCGACGAACTTCTCAGGTGCGAACTAAGAGGGCGAAGAGGGACCACTACTATCCCGGATACTCGTCGTTCTCGGCATTACCCCGAGCTTCCGACGAAATTATTACGCGCTGAAGGGGAGTTTCGGCGGGTGCCCGCGCGAAGTAATTAAATTCAGTGTGTGTGTGTGTGTGTGTGTGTGTGTGTGTGTGTGAGAGATGAGAGCTTGGAACACACCGAGCGACGGAGGGACGAGAGGAAACCGAGGATGGCATTCGTAGCTGTCGCCGAAAACACGTACAACGGGAAACATGGCGGCGACACCTACGTCGGCTCTGTTATTACTGACTTAAATAATCCCAGAGTAACGGAGGCGGTCGGGTCGGCTTAGTTAATTGGAATGACGGAATGTGTGTGCCTATGCATCCAATATGTGTATATATATATATACACACACACACACACATATATCGCGCCGCGTGTACGCTTATCCCTTAACTGTTCCGGTGAAATATAACGACGAGCTAACGCTCCGGTTACGGGCTCCCCAAATACCGGGAGAAAGAGACACGAGGATGAAGGAAAATGGGCTTTAGCTCGCGAGGAATTTCGCTCGCGAACGTATTGATTCGCGCATTGTTGAGCGTAAGCGGCGCAATAAAATTACTGGCGAACACAGTGCTCGCGAATAGATTCGCCACGATAAATAACGTCTGGGATCCCGGAAGGTCCTGCTGGCGGGAGCAGTTGTGAGACTGTATGTGTCTGTGTGTGTGTGTGTGCGTGGATGTACAACTTGCATTAGGCAGTTTCCTCTCCCTTGTTGCTTTTTTTATGTTTTTTTCCTTACATTTCCTCTTTTTCGTTCGCGAGAGATTTGCGTCGCAAAGTTCCGGCCTACGACGAGCGTCGTGAGACTTTTATGAGCCTTTTTACCAGAAGGTAGCGACCGGATGCAAAATGGACGGGTGTGTCTTCTCGCGTCCCTGGTGCGTCGCCGGCATGAAAGAGGCCGTGCGATAAAACTGCAAGGTGAATCATGGACGCTTCACAGCACGACCGGGAAAAGGAATCGGGCATTCGCGCGATAGTTTTACGACAAGGCGTCTCCGAGATGTAGGTCAGGACGAGAGAAGGGGGGAAAGAACTGACCCAGCAAAAATGCGAACGCGGCGAGCGTGCCAGCGGTTTGTCGCGCGAAACGGAGAAGGAAGAGCGAGGGAAAACGGCGGGAGAAAAAAATCTATTGTATTCTAAAAAAGCTTTACCCTCCCCTTCATCCACCCCTTGCGACAAATGGAACTGAGCAACACGAACGAAGTGAAGAGAAAAGTTGTTTGCAGACGTCAAAAATATAAATCTCGAGAAAAGCAATTTCACCGCGAATAATATCTCGGTTATTGAAGAACGCGTGACATGGCGCGCGCGCGCGAGAGAGAAAGAGAGAGGGTACCCTTTTATAGTTTTCGATCGGTATTTCCGTCTTTTTTCTTTTCGAACAATAACGTAAAGATCGAGAAATAAAAGAAAGACACGTCATTCTTGTTTTCCTCCTTCCAACTCGAATCGCCGTCGATAGGTCCCCCGCTGGATGGATGGAAGGAGGAGTGTCGCGCACAAGATTCGGCGCGAGAATCGCGAATTGCGATTTTTCGCCTCGCACGATCGCGACGAGATTGGAGGCGCGTGCTTAACGTGAATATATGACTGCGGATAGCCGATGTCCGTTGGCCACGTGTTCTAGCCATAATTCCTCGCGGATCTCCCACTTAAAACGATAAGTGTCGTATTCTGGATAATTTCCAAGTGGGACGAGACAATAACCTGATCCGGCGCGATGTGGCGGTAGCCGATAAAATCCCCGGGACAGTAAATATCTACGTATGTGTCCGCGTTTATCCTGGCGCGCCCGTGGCAACAGATGCGAAACGAACGAGCGTTATTGCTATTGCAATTATAATGCCGCCGGTCTGCCGATTGGTACGAATACACTTGCGCCGCGCGAGCATGCACCTGACCCTTAAGCCCACCGCGCGGTCGATGAATCCACCATTCTCTCCGGGTCGAACTTTTGACCCTTCTTTCGACCTTAATATAACGCTCACTTTGATATTCTGAAACTCATATCAACCTCTTTTGCTTCTATTTAACTTACATCTCTGTCGAGAAGTGTTCTTTGAAACAACCTTCTACTAGAAGTATTTTGTGCATTTTCTAACATCCAAAAGTAGGACCTGTGTTTCCACATGTATTGAGCGATATGCTCAGAAAGTCTCGGGGTAAGGTAAAAGTACCAATGCCCCATATACCTAATCTTGAACACTCTTTTTGTTCCAGTCTTTGAATACAAATATTTAAACTTTCAACATAAAATATACATACAAGTATTGAGTATATTCGTACATTTTTCATGTTGAAAGTTTAAGTATCTACATTTAGAAACGAAAATAATAAGAATGTCCAGGATTAGATACGTGTCCTAAAATTGTAGTATTTTTATCCTTTATCTTAAAATATTAAATTTATTTTGATATATTTAAACTATTGTATTTTTTCAACTTAGCAAATTAACTATATTTTATATTTTATTGTTCAAAATTTATTAGTGAAAATAACATTAAAAGAGAAGAGAAACGTATAGGTATGTTTATTAAAAAAAAAACCGCCTCAGGGGAAATCGCGCGCATTTTATTTGAAATCAGCGCTGAAAAGGTCAAACATACAATTGTACGTTCCTTCAGAATATGTTAAAAAGTTCAGGTCGCAAGTGGAACTAAAAAACTCGCGTCGCGTCCCGACGAAAGTCGGATGGAAACGGGAGTTCTGTCTCTGTCCACGCTGCTATTAATCCTCCGATAGGCATGGTACTTGACAGGTGCAGTTTCATATTTCAAATTTTCAATATTTTCGTAGTATTTACCGTGAACTCTTCCGTGTATCCTCCTATCTTGATGCCCTCCACAGTTCCGGGCACTACCTGCCCAGAAAAATTGTCTTGTATCTATGAGATACGTGGCGACCATTTGCTGCAGCAAAAAGGCGTGCCTATTGAAAGGACACATATCGAGTGCACGAACAACATAGATCTCGTGATGAGCGATCTCGTCGCGAATAATGTGATTCGGTTGTCGGGAAAAGAGCTGAAGAGAGAGAGAGAGAGAGAGAGAGAGAGAGAGAGAGAGAGAGAAAGAGAGAGAGGGAGAGGGAGAGGGAGAGGGAGCGCTCTTTTTACAGCTACTGGACGGTAAAACGCATAGATCGACGTCGGTGTAGTCAGCGAGCCGATATCCGCCGGGTCGTAATGATAAACCCGATTTGCATTCCGCGTTGCGTCGTGATTTAAATGATTCTGTCGGTTCACGCTCGTCGTCGGGCGCGCCGCGATTCAGCGTATCCAGCCGGTGCCCGCTTCGCGATCGAGTAAATAAATGTCGGCCCGGCAAATTGAACGGATATCCCTGCTTCGATTTTTCATGCTAACGCCGAACGATTGCGCCGAGTTCGGGCGTGCCGCAGCGTTTGCGAAACGCGCCCGTGTTTGCGCGAGCTCATCGCCGAGTGTTCTCGTGAATGGCAACCGGATCACTTTGATAACCTCTCTATCTTCGTAGAAATTGGATCGTACGAATGAAAGTCGGGCGAGTGCTCTCAAGCCCGTGTCACACTACAGATTGGAGATTAAGGGTTGCGGATTGAAGATTGGAACTTGACCAATTGGAACAAAACAAGTCAACACCGAATTGTTGATTCGTCGAAATCTTTATCCGCAATCCTCCATCTCCAATCTGTAATATAACACGGGCTTTAGCGGATGATACAAGTGCAGGCGCGTTATTTGTTGTCAAGTAAAAAGAGCTAGGCCATATCCTACATTCAGTATGTGCGGAGAAAGATATTTTGTAATAAAAATTATATCAAAGTTATATTTCCTTTTACAAACGTCTTTCTTGTGAAACTTGGCGAGATCTTTATCTGGCATATTATATGGTAAAAAATTTTGAAGCAATTACAATAATTGCATAGCAAAAAGTTAAATATGTGTATGATATTTTTCAATAAATAGGTAGGAATAGGTAGGATTATAATGATATATCCATAGTGTATGGTACAAAATCATAAATGTTTTGTTGAAACTTTGGTTACGCTATTTTTTCCGTGTATAGAATTCCTTCAGGAAAAATAGTATAATTGGCTCACATATGAATATGGTCGTGCCAACCAGACTCAATAGCGCAATACGGAACAACTAATTGTGTGGTTCCCGCAACCACCAAGTAATTGCTGAGTTACACTGACGATTTCTGGTTGCGCCAATCAGAGTATATCCATGGTAAATGTTACCCCAATCGAATTCTGGTTGCCACAGCCAGATCATGCGCAACCACATTCATGTGATTGATGTATCAATGTAACTGATATTTATAACTCATATCAACCATACACATTGTCATCACACGAATATAACTAGGATGATGCAATTTTGCTGCTCGCAACTAGATATTTCTGGTTGTGTGCATCATCTTTTTTATATTACTTTCATTTCACGCAAAACAAGATTGGTAACAGTGCGAAGGGAAGGTCTTCCTATTAGCGGCCATTTTTTAGCCATACATTTGTGTATGTGTGTATATATTCAAGTATCTCCCGACACACATATAAAACGCATTATATGATCGCTAAGGCCGCTAATAGGAAGACCTTCCCTTCGCATTGTTACCAATCCACGGACCTTGATGTAAAGCACAACGAAAAAATTGCTTTTATATCTGGAAATCAAATATTTTATACGGGCGCGATTTGGTTAGCATTACCATGTTTTTACTTGGGTCAAATGTATGTATTAAAGCAAAATGCACATAGCGATGGATAAATCTTTTGGTTACCAAACATTTGGTCTCATTTTAACGAAATTTTCGCTCGGCGTGCCAAATTTTCGTTTCGACAACAAAACACTTTTTTTCTGTGCGCTCGTTTCGTATTTTCGCGTATTTTTCATCGACGTTAGTTTCATCGACACGACACGACAATGCGAGCATATGCAACATTGTAATATACAATTCGTGTATATTGCGCGGATCTTTTATGCGAAGGAACGCCTCGCATCGGACATAATCTCCATATCTTTATTCATATATCCGGAAGAGTGAATGGGAGCGTTTCGAATAGATAATAACGGAGAAATTGTCGATCCGCTTGATTTGCGCCATCGACTTTGCACGTAGGTATTATTAGAAATAACGAGAGAAGCTGGTTGATTGCATAATCGTTGATGGCGCGTCGAATCGTCCGGAGATCATCGCAGGCTTCCGGCGAATATCGGTGTGTGTCTCTGCCTGAATTCTTTCGCGCCCGACAGCACATCTCGACCCGAAATAGGATAGCGGCGTTCAATTATCACTCGGACCACCGTAAATCAGCTCGAACACTTATACATACACGCGCATATGTATGCGTGGACAAAGCCGCGTGTAGAGATACGTCGCAAATGGCGCGATGGCTGCATCGATGCATTGAGATACGTGGCCCGTGCACCGCGAACGGTATCGAGGCCAATCGAGTTGGCCGGTCGCCAAACACAGAAATATATTAACATACGAATAAGTTGAGATATCCGCCGAGATATCCGGTCGAATAACGTGTTTTATACGTCACCGCGCCCGCGTACCGGCCGGACTTCCGGCTCGGACTGCGCCGTCGGTCGTTCCCCCCCTCCCCCCCCCCCC
>NW_022639452.1:621927-630129 GCF_010583005.1 Odontomachus brunneus
CCCCCGAGCGGCGGAAAGCACGAGACCTGTTCGCCTCGGAATCGCTGGCGAACGACGATGCGATGTCGACCGATGTCCGGCGATCTCTGTGTTTACGAGGCGAACCGATAAGAAATTCGTAAACGCTCGGACGAAAATCGAAGAATGTTGCCGCGATGAAAGTCGAATTCTTTTTGCGACGAGAAGTTTGAATATCGAAGAGGACGCTTAGTGAGTCGCGAGTCTCGTGCTACTTTGCGGTACAATGTTAGTGACGCACGATACGGGGGAAACGGCTATCATTTTCAAACCCGAAAACGGAGTCTGGATATTCACATTGCGAAAAGTTTTACGAGGATTTGGAAATGCTCGTAGAAATGCGGGAGATAACGGGGAGGCCGATAGTCGGCCGGTAGCTTTAGCCAAACTAAAAATACCGAGAAGAATTAAACCACGAAAGTGGAATTAGACATGAAAGTGAGCACTGAGAAAACAAACTTTAGTAGTAACCATTAAACTTGGATAATAGATACCTTTGGCGGAATAGTTTCAACTAAACGTGCGGGTGAATATAATCAAATGGTTTGAAAAAATATTAGTAAATAACCACTTAGCAAAACTTAGTATCCAAGACTTTCTGCAAAAAACTTTGTGATTATTACCAATTTATGGGATACGCATCATCAAATAGTTGTAAAACAATGCCGTTTTATTTTATAAATATTGTAAAATAAAACAATATTATTTAGTAATATTTATCACACATTATATGATAAAGAAATTTATAAGATGATCAAATATTTTGATAATAGTCCAATTAGTAATTGTTACTATTTAACAATTTAAACACTTCGTAATAAAATTAAAGCATTTATTAATGATTACAAAATTGTTTGACACTATTTCATCAAACTATACTTAATTGTCTCAACTAAATAAGAAATTCATTATTTATTAATTATTAATTATTTTGTAGTTATTACCGGAGAATTGATAACATATTACCACACGTAGATACTAATTACTATTACATCAAGAAACGCTCAACCAAGTATATTTGTTGATTATCACTAGACTTTTCAGTGAAGTTGAGAATAATTCCAGTTACGTGGAATTATTACGACGCGAAATTATTTACTTAATTTTGATCTCTCACCCTAACTTGTTCAATTTATGTAACTTCGACTTCCTCAATTATTTTGATTATTTTGATATCACGGGAAACACTTAACCGCATTAAGACGATAGCCGACTCCTCGTAAAGTTGAAATTTTCCGAATGATCGATGCGATTATACGCGAATGTGAAGTTAGGCGATTTTAACCTCGACCTTCGTAGCCTTCGTGGAATTGCGTTTCGTTCTTCAGCTCTTCTCACCTCTGCGTTTCCGTCGGATTTCTCGGACACAGAAATTCCAGCTAAAGATCCTGCAGAATCTTTTTTGTTCACCCTGCACGTTTATATATACAGTGAAGTAAAAATGCCCGGACATATACCTGATTCTGAACATTTGGTTGATTCCATTTTAACAAAATTTTTGTTTCGTTAATCCTTTCTTCAGTGTACCTTAAACACATTTTCGCGAGAGATACAAAGGCAGGGAGTATAAACGCTCAAATGAATTGCGCTATCTGCAATAAGGTTCGCTGAGCGGATGCATTCGTGGCGTGAACTATATCCGCGACCGCGAATGAACGAAGCTACTTTGCGTTAACCCTTTGCTTTGTCACGCTGAACGAGCGACGTCTGCAAGGCGCATCACGCGCGTGTTGATGATGATTCCTCGTTCGCATCGGTCGCGCAAACTTACGTTTCAAACTCGCGAGATTCGGAACAGTGTACAAGGTGTACAGGGTGAAATTACATCGTGACCACGGTAACTTTCGGACGCTCCTCGTCGTCGTCGTCGTCTTCCTCCTCCTCGTCGCTGTCTCCGAAAGCTTCGTAATAGGCTTGCGAGCTCTTATCGGCGAACGGGGTCGTTACCGAGACGAGGAAAACTTACGATTTACGAGAACACGGTGAGTTTACCGAACGGCTTCGCCGAGTAGCACTCACCCCTCGCCGACGCGATAGGGTAATTTCCTCGGCTCCGAGGACACACGAGAGAGAAGAGCGAGGTTGATTTTCCCACTACTTTACGATACACATCGGTCGTTACTCGCACCCAGTGACGACGACTTCGAGACGAATCACTTTGAATATTCTAGTGGCATGATATCAAGTCGTACTATTCGTAAGAATATCCACCAAGGTCTCAAAGGGATTTCGCATGCTTTAAAGGTCGCGAATATCTCAGAGATTTTTCAGTCAATATCCTTGTCGCGGTAATGAACGTGTATCTATACTTACGTATGATCTTCAAGTATATCCGAGTCGAAATTTTGATACTCTGCTTTTGACCTGAACTTTCTTAATTAATGTATATCTGTGTGTATGTGTTTAACCTTTATAATCCGGGAAGCCATGTAGTGACGTGGGGGAGGTTTTATATTTTTTATCAATCTATCCTTTGACACATGCGAAAAAGTTCTAGTTGAAATACTGTAAATATCGTCTAAAAAACCGCGCAGAGACTAATGGCTTGTACATTCCAAACAGTCCTCTTTAAAACTAGTTAAATGCACTGAAAAAAGGGTTTTATTGTCGAAATTCTTTCATATTTACTCAACGAAAAATTCAAGATATCGATCGTTTACCGATGCAATTTTTCTGCAACGAATAGACCCTGCTCATACATCATACATTCAATCTTAATGTCGCACACGATCTTCATGTTATGGCAAACTGATGTAGAGCATCAAGCGACCGTGCGAGACACTAAATGTCGAGCGCGAATTCGGGCCAATGACTTTAATGCGCGCTTTTAAACGAGGCCGTGTTGCATAGTCAGTGAAATGGCTATGGCAGATAAGCTCGAATGCATCGAACGTATAGGTAAATAGCGCTAATAGCTCAGCCCATATCGACGCGCCTTGATATGAGCGCGATTTAACCATGATTTATCGTAATGACAGGAATAATTCTATCTACTCTTGCTGACGCCTATGCGCATCGAGACAAATGTGTTTTTCTACTTGACGACCTAGTGATCGATAATTTTGCTTCGCAAAATCCCTCCGGTTTTTGCTCGTTAATCGACAAATAACCGTGTAATTTAATCCAATCGCACGCTACGTACGCGTTGAAAACGAATTATACTCTTATTCATCGAGTAATTCCCCGAAATGGCAATTTCCGGCAAATTTCACAAGTCCGTTTTGTCCGGCCGGTCGTCGACCGACGTTATCGCGCAAACAGACTTATTTATTTCGACGTGAAACGCGCGACGCGATAATTTTATTCCCGTTTCCGGCTATGCGGCGCGGCAGCAGTCATGTCACGCTTCGATTGCAATTGAGGGATCGTCGAGCAGAATTATTCCGACTAACTATTCAACGGACACCGTTTACTCGTCGATCGCGGTCGTATCTCATAGATTACCGGACATGTGTCAGTCACGCGTGAGTCGCGTAACATCGACTGTAGGCGCAATTTCACAGTCGTATCACTGACCTGCTTTTTCTCGCGTTTTTTGGAGACTTAAGATGAAAGTACCAATTCCCGGAGCAAACGTTCCTAATTCTGAACCTTCCTACTGTTCCAGCATTTAAATATTTAGAAGGAATATTTAAATTTTTAACGTAGGATGTACAGAGTGTCTGACGCAAAGTCTGTCTCATAGCACATATGTGAATGTGGATTAGGTCAGACTGCACAAAAATGTCTTCTACTATTTTGCAAATAATCATGTAGGTTCTTGGGTTATTAATTAAAAAGTTATTGCTGTATTATCGTGCGCGATTATCCACCAGTCTTCTTTAATCAATAACTCAGGATTTTACATGACTGTTTGCAAAATGCACTGAGAGCAAAGAAATGGTTGGTCTATCCAAAATTATAGTTATTTTTTGTCTCTGACCGTATTTTTTGGTTGCTTTAAAACACGAAAATGATAGTAGTAGAGTGCATATAAGGTTATATCACTAACATTATAGTGTAATTTATATTAAAAATCCAAATCTTCGTATTCAAGAACCAAAACACAGTAGGGATGTCCAGGATTAGGTACGTGTTCGGGCATTTTACTTTAGCTGTCGCTCGATTTTAATCTGCAGTTGTGTGTCGATTGTTCATTTTCCCTTCTCCGGCAATGTGCACACAAGAACGCGTTGCATTGACAGCGTATCGGCTGAGTTAGCCATCTTTCGTGATAACTTGCAGCATTCGCGAGCTACTCTCCCTACTATCAGGGGGAACGCACCTATCGAAAGATAACTCCCGGTTGTTGCTGCTCTGAGAGGGAGGAAAGAGAAGGGAGGGAGAGAGAGAAAGAGATAGAGAGAAAGAGTTGTACGTATTGTTCCGACCAAGAGCTATTACGTCGTCTCTCGCATTGTCTTGCCGCACCAGAAATCGGACGGCTTTGTAGCGCAGAGGCTCATTTTCCGCGGTAGAACTCCGTCCATTTGCAAGTTGACCCTGAGGAAACTTGCGAACGATGCTGCGGTATCGATTCCTAATAAGCCGAAGTGTCTAATGGCCGCGGCGACGGGCGCGAAATGCTCGTCCGTTTATAACGATCTCGTTTACTCGGTAATCTCCGGGAACTCGATGAACGTCGACGAGCCGAAGCTCCTCATAATAGTTTCTCCGAGTTGATTGGATCCGCGATTTCCAAGATCTCGCCGAGCTGAAACGCGTGAGAACCGGAGTAATTATATCGGCTCGTGGAAGTCGTCAATGAACGATCAATGAACGCGACAAGATTGCATCGTAAAAAGAGAGAGGCCAGGATAGTAAAGAATGAAAAAAGCTGAAGAGGCTGAAAGCAAATTTTGACGTGGTGTAGCGGGCTTCAAGTGACGAGGCTTGTTGTATGCGACACCTTTCTCGGCCGTCTTCCTCCGACTAGCTCGCGGCAGTAGAAAAAGTCTGTGTATGACACGCCCGCGTTTAAGAGACAATTGGCGAAATTACGAACTTTTCAATTTTTACTTTATTCAAGTTGAAATAATATGTATAATTAAGTAAGTTGAAATAATATGTATAATTAAGTACAAAAGGGACAAATATTTCTCTAATATTCTGTGAAAATATCAATTCCAAGACACGAAGGGAAACATTTCAATTGAGGTAACTAAATGGGGGCCAGACAAAAAATTCGCTGACGAGAAATAATATCTCTGTTATTTTGTTCATTTGTCTGAACATTTAACTGCGTTAAAACTCGGTTCAAATAACTGAAAGCAATTGACTAATTAAGAATCTCCGACAAGAATCTTTCTGTTCCTACAACCGAGTTTTTCACCTGGTCCCCAAGTAACGAAAAATTCAGTTACACTTACGAAATTGTTTTTCCATCCTGAACATTCTTATTGTTTTTAAATCTTTAAGTACGATTGTTTCAGCTTTCTATAGAGAATATATCTATATTTTTTATATTGAAAGTTTAATTCGTTGAAAGTTTTATTCGTATTCAAAGATCAAAAGAATGTCGAGGATTAGGTGGCTGCCTGGAAATTGATACTTGTACCTTACGGAATATATCGGAAATATCTATCTCTTTTTGCGTTTAATTATACGTGATTTTTTTAAGCACTTTGGAAGTCGAAGTAGGTCAGGTAAAAATAGTCCAAGAGTTAATATCTGTAAGAGAATTTTTAGGATAAGAGAAATTCAATTTCCATCCAGATCTACACAGGTAAGGATCTCGTCAACTTTTTCACCACAAATCACGAAAAATGGGAAATGCGAGTCACGCATCCGTGCGCTCTTAAAATATCATCGACAGAGCGGGATAAATTTTTACTCCTCACAGCCCGAGGCCGCAGCAACTGGCACCAAATAAACTCACACGAGTCGAGCGCGGATTTTCGCGGTTTTGTCTGTTGTGAGGGGTCTCGGGCGAAAACGCGCGAGAGAGGTAAAAGCAACGTGAAAATAGATTTCATAGGGCGAGCTCTCGAAATCCTCCCCCGTGGACCATAATGGATTGAAATCTGTTAAGAGGAGACGCGTGAGTCGCGCGGTAAAACGTGCGCAAGCGGCCCGCAGTAACCGTTGCTTTCGTCCGCTCCGATAGTTATAAATCGATGAGCAACGCGCGAGATTACTATCGGTCGGATGTTTTCGAGCGGATTTGCGAGTCGTGGGAAGAAAGGAGCTGCGCGGCCGCATAGTTAATCGGATTCACGGACGATATAACGCGCCGCACCCCCCGAGATGCTTAGCCCCGTCCGCGGAATTAATCGTTCGTTGGCCGAGACAGCGGCCAGAAATGGCTCGTTCATCACGACGATCTGATCGTCCGAACCGACCGCGCTTTGCGATCAAGTGTATTGTTCCGACCGGATGAGTGCGGAGAGTGGCCGACAACAGAGAGAGAGAGAGAGAAAGAGGGAGAACGACATTCCGGCTGAAAAAGTATCGCAGTACATTGCGGATATATCCGACGAATTTTACACCCTGCAAAATTTATCGCGATCGTTTTAAGATCTCACGAGAATCTTGCGAAAAGTTGCGCGTCGCGAGCGAACGAAGCGGACTAATTTCGTCCGCGCTGGAACGTCTAATTATAACCGCGGCGCGATCGATAAGAAGCGCGTTGACTCTCCGTGAATCTCTCGCGCTCGTCTCCCTGTCGAAAAAATTCACCCCGACGAAAAATATCTCTGTTCACTCGTTAAACAACTAGCGTGAACCTTCGATGCATTTTACGGTTGTCATACGTAGATAATTTTAAATGGAGATCAATTATTTTTATCTCTTTGAAGTATAGGACCTTCAAAATTCGGTTTCTAATAAAATATTCACGACACACACACACACACACACATGTCTAGAATAACAACTCAAGAGATAATTTCTCTTGAAATTAATTTTTTTCAAGTTATGATCTGGTTCTAACAGATGATCTTATGGTTTAACCATAAGTTCAGACTTCAGCTGGACAGTCCATCTGAAATCTAGACGCTTCTGGCATCCCTTATCAACACATAATTCTTTCTTCGCTGTGCGAAGCAGAATTATGGCTTTGCAGGAGTTATATGCAATACCTTCAGATATCGATAGCTCAGGGGCGCGCCGTTACACCGCGCTGCGCCCCCAAATTCAACTGACCGGATCCGTCGAGGATTTGTTCACGGTCTCATCGCGGCAAATCATTGCCGTGTCGGTCCGCTTCTAACCGAAATAGTCCGTGACCAGAATTTAGTGCCTTACGAGCCATTGGCCATGCAAGACGAGCTCAAAGGCGAGGTCAAAGGCGACCATTGACTACGCCGGAAAGAGTAACTCGCGACGTTCGCGTTAAACTCTGGTATTCATCAAACAGTCATTTAATCCGCGGAACAAATCGATACGAAACGACAATCCACGACTAGACGTTTATCCCAGGATTAACGAAGCATACGCGTTGCGTCAAGCTAATTCAGTGTCCCCCGGCCATTTGCTCGATGCAACTTTCATCCCCGTGGCTCTCGCATTTGCATATTTGGCCGAGACATAAAATATTCTGTAAATATCGTATGAGATATAATAAGATTTTGGATGGAACATACGTGATAATTTGTGAGAAGTTCGATGAATATATTTGGCCGTCAAACAGATCGTACAGCAAAGCGTCCCCGGTAGACTAATGTACGTAAAGCAACTTTGAGTATATTAAATGACGAAATTCCGCAATATTGAGTCCCTTATGACTCTGGTCGGATTGCACTCATATTTATCGCATGCTATGACGAAACAGAAATACGAAAGGAAAATAATGATCAAAATTTGCTTTAAACAATACGTCATATTAAATGTGATACAAAAGTCTGAGTGTAAAAAGTTAGCAAATTTATTGCTGCATTTAAATACAGCGAAAAATTTACGAAATTATATGATATAAATTTAACGATTAATTCAGTACAATATATTTGCCTCATAAGTATAATTAACAAAATTATAAAGTTTCTATCATCGACTGTTTCACGTCGTGATAATCATGAAAGTCTATATGAGTCTATTTGAAGTGTCGCTTGAGAGTCAAAGAAGAGGGGAGAAAGTATTTCTGTCCGTTTCGAAGTGGCCACGATTCGGGTCAAATCGCAGTGTCAGATATCTCGGGGAACAACGCGAAAGCGAGAGAACGCGAGGAAGAGGCAAAGAGAAAGAAATAGAGAGGGAAAAGGGGGAGGG
>NW_022639452.1:630240-661477 GCF_010583005.1 Odontomachus brunneus
GGGGGGGGGGGGGGGAAGGGAGAGAAAGAAGGGCGAATGTGCACAGAAAAGATTACGATACTGAAAGACGTTTGTTCGAGGGAAATGGATATCGAGATCTCTCCGATGCGCGCACCGTGGAAATTTCTATTGATTCTCAGTTAGGTCGGATTCCCAGCGTAGTTTCCGCACCCATACCTCACCCCCCCGTAAGCTTCCTCGGCTTTCCCGACCGCACCCCGTCCTTCGGCAGCCGCCCTCTTTCCTCTTCTCTTCCCTGCCGTCTCTCTTCGCGACTCGAAGTCGCTTTCTCCTTCTGTTCGTCGATATCTCGGCCGAAAGGGTTTCTCGCATAACGACGCCCTTATCTGGCGCATCCTACCCCCGCTCTATTCTCACCCTTCTCTTTCCCACCTCGTCGCGCGCTCCCGCTCTCCTTCCGTTTCCCAAGTCGCTAGAGGGAGAAGGGTCGAAGACCGTTCCGAAACTCGCGCAATAAAGCCTCCTCGCCCGCGTGAGTGTCAAATAAGCGAATCCCACCCGGTTTTCAATTTCAATTTCTGACGCGTTTGGAGTCGCGTCTCGCGGTTATCTCGTCGCGACGGCAGTCAGCTGCTCCGCCGCGGTCGAGGGTGCAATAATTGACACGGGTTCACCGCGCGCGCCGACCATTGCGCCACGAATCGCGGGGAAAAAGTGTGTCGTGCGGGTCGGGTGACCTCCTAAAGCGCGATAGCACGCGAAAGTCGCGGAAGGGAGAGCCGTCGGTTGTTGTAAATATCGAGATACCGCGAAACAAACGTTCGGCGAGAGTGCGTTTGTCAATATCGACTCCAGCGAAGCACTCCGGCTCGCAAAATTCACCGCCTTAGCAGCCGCGCGCACTCTCGGCCGTCTGCGCGATATGCTCGCTTCCGGGTGTTATCTTCTTGCCGTTCGATGCATCGCGAACGCCTTCGGCGCGTGTATGCACTTCGCTCGCAGAAAAGCCACCTTGCCAATCCGTTCTGCGGCGCAACGCGCTCCATTCGCGGCCGCGCGCACCTGTTGTGACTGTGAAAATGTTTTCGCACCGTGAAATCGCAGCAGCACCCCCGAGAAAGGCGTCGAAGGCGACAGAGAAATGTGCGAGAACAACTGAGAGAAGTTAGCGAATTGAAATTTTGGCCCTATGTTAAACCTTGAACTCTACAATGCACAATAAGAGCTAAGTTAACAAAGTAAGTTTAATATTCTAATAATATAATTTACTCGTACCTTGACTTTGATGATGTCCAAAATTTCCATTTTCCCTTTCTTTAACATCAACAGATGTTGAGTGGAATAACAAAGCTGAAAGTAGGATCAAAATTTCAACTCGGGATTATATTAAACCTCGCTTGCTTTCTTAGCTCCTATTGCGTTATAAAATTCAAGGTTTAAAATAGAGTCAAGATTTCGAGCTAATTTAATAAAATGCAGCCGCAAATGGTTCGTTGATACAGCACAGCAAATGATTCCCTAATGGGAACGAATGATTTTACTTTCAATTCGTACTTCTGTTGTGGAGACAAAACTAACCTGACAATAGGTGAAAAGAAGTGTGATCTCAGTGTATGTTTGTTAAAATGACGAATAATGAAAAGTGATCTGCAACGGTGACTGACCTGTTTCCCTAATGATCATCAAACAGCAGACGTGCTTTTGTTCTGATAACCGGGGGATTCTTCTCACTGCGTGTTGTTACCGTAATAATGAACCACCTATTGATACCGATAACGACACCATTGTTGACAGTAACGTCGATCGTGAGATACCCGGTGAAGTACACCCCGTGGATTTTAGATCGTCTCGGATCGTCACGATCGTCGTCGATACTTTCGCTTCCCCGCAGTCGGAGGCTAAATCGTCATTCTCTCGCTTTGCCGGCGACCTCTCAATTCTTTTCGGCTCCCTGCGCTCTCGATAGTGCGCCTCGGTGTTGTCGAGGGACTCGTTGTGAGTGGCGGCGACGCGCCGACACCGATATTAAATTGGATTTAGAGAGGTGGGGCTCGAATATCGGGAACGAGAGCTCGTTTCTGCCCGTTGTGAATCGCCGTCGCTCCCATGAATTGTCCCGGAACTCTGTTTAGTTGAGGAGACCGCTCTGAGGATACATCAAATCTTTGAGGATTATCTTTTTCCTTCTCATTCTCTTCTCCTTTCCTCTCCTTTTCGCCAGAGGCGATTGTCGCGAGTCTCGATAATACTTAAAAATCGCTGACGAGACAATTGATCTCTGGAGTTTATCATGGATCCTCCATTGGTTCTGAACGTTCTTACTTTCCCGCTGAACATCTTACCTTCGACAACTGAACAAACCCGAGAATTGACACGGATTTTCAATGCGAGACCTTGTTATCAAGATGGGGGTTCAGGCTAGCTGACCATTGGAAAGTCAGAATGACTTTCCAAATCGAAATTTTGATTCTACTTTCAATCTTATTATTCTACTCAACACATATTTTGAAACCTATCTCTGAAATTAACTTCTTTTAATTCTATTTAACCTACTCGAGTCGAAATTTTCATCCTTGAGCCTCGCTATTCCATTCAACACCTATTTTGACTAAAAAGAGTGAAAATTTCGGACATAATTAGAGTCAAACTGGGAGTAAATCATTAGAATTAAACTTACTTTACTAACTTAGCTCCTACTGTATTGTAGAATTCAAGGTATAACAAAATTTCAACTTGGGTTAAATTACCAATTATTTTATTTATTTTATTTTATCTAACTTTTACTTTTGTCAGGATCCTGCGACCTCTTAAATCAGAGGACCATAGGATATGCACGGTGTGTGCATATCTTTGTGTTTATGTATATATTAAAGACATACATCTTTAATTTATACTTGAGTAACTTGAATTAATTTGGTTGCCTCCCTTGGAGAGCGATGCTTTTACCGGGGAGGCCTCAAAGGAGGAGAGCCGCGAATAGTTATGTCCTGTTTATTCACCGAAGCTTCATAGCGCACGGAATATGGTTGATATAACGTGTATATCCTCAAGCAACATAATACCGTCGAGCAAATATGAGCGGTCGTGGAATGGGTTGAAATGAGTTAATTAACAAAACGCGATTAATGTTTTGCATGCAGACGTGCGGCCGCGGTCGAGCTTTTTCCAAAAACAGTGTGTATTCATTATTACCTCGAATTATATGGAGACACGCTTCGCTTCGCGTGTCGCTATTCGTTATACGTTACGCAAATAAAGAGATAAATTGTAATTAAATAATAAAATACGAGAATTGTAACGTCAAGTTGTTAATGCGTTGAAGTAATCCGGTCGCGTTGGCTTCGCACGAGACATAGTACGGAAACACAAACTCGAAATTGCGCTGCACGTTAGGCGCAAAGTTCCTTGGAGATTATATAAAAATACATTTTGTTATCCATGGGGGCAGAAGAGAACGCCGTTCTCTCCGTCGAAAAAGTAATCTTCGTACTTATTCACATCTCCCTTTCAGGATCTCTCCCTCGCTTTGAGACGCTTGCGGGGAAAAATCGCGACGGAACGTGACGCAATGTGTCGGAATTCGGACGTCCGTTAATCCGGATTGCCGTGCCGTCGCACGGTGAAATAATTAGCCACCCCACGCTAATGATAATTAATGAGTTAAATTTATACCCTTATCCAGCTGCCTTATAGTCCGCTCGCAATAAAGCCGAAACGAATTGTGCGCGGGGGTGGGTCTCATCCCTTTCATCCGGGTTTACGTAACGTAACTCCATTTACCCGTAGGACCCTAATCGGGCTTCGCACGCATATCTCGTTCTATCTTGCGACGCGGACTCTTTTCTTCTCTTTGTCTTTTCTCTCTTTTTCGTTTTCTGGTCTTTCAACGCGCGGAAACGATACGCCCCCGCCTCTCTCATCGCGCTTCGCGGTCACGGCACTCTTCCTGTCTCCGTGTCCTTAGTAGCCCGGGGCGCCATGATGAGACAGCCGGCTTTTCTCGGCTCGTACGAGACATTTCAAGGGCGATTTCGTCCCGACAGGTCGCGCTCGTTTTTCTTGTTCTTTTTCGCGGGATGTCCCCCGAGAGAAATACGAGTGATTTTCGGAACAGAGGACGCTCGCAAAGTTCTTCTTCAAAAATTCCATCGGATGCCCGACATTAAGCATTGATACAGATACATCCCCGCGTGCGAAGGACACGGGGATATGATAGTTGAGGGAGAGAGGCTAAGGAAACGATGGGTAATGTCGCGAGTCAAGGGTTAAGAGTATGAGCGAGAGAATTTGCTGTTATCCGAGCTCTCTCGCGCCATGCGAAGGCGTAATATAAATTAATTACACAAGAGGCGAAATATTTCTCGCCAGTGCGGCGCACGCGAAGAAAATGCGGCCACGGGACTCTCGGCGGCTTAATTCTCGCGTAATTAGGAAGCAGAGTAATTAGCTACGCGGTCAGGCCTTTCCTGCAGCGGGTGGCGGTATTAATGCCGTTAGACAATACGTATGCGTTGCGATACAATGCGAGGTCCAAACGGGCGAACTGCCGCCGGACGCGTCGCTTTAATTGCGAGCCTGAAGCCGTACAAATAATCAGTAATTCAATCGCCGAAGATAAACACTGAGAGAAAAAGAAATTATTACTTTAACGAAAATTATAATCATTTTTAGTCCCAATCATATTTTTTGGTTATTCTAGTGCGAAAATGGTAGTAATATTATTTTCACGAATATTACAATAAAATTTAATGAAAAACTGATTTCCTTAATCACATAATTTATAATAGTTATTTCTTTACGTGATTATAATTACAAATACATTCGTTCTTCACTATGGAATTAGTAAACGAGAAAAGCAACGACGCGTTCCCACCGTAATTATCGTCGTCTATTTAAGGTAGTTGTATCGTGAAACGAGTTTCGTGAAAATTCAACGAGAAACTTGCACTATATACACACAATAAAATTTATATTGTATAACTGTTCTTGTGTAATTAGAAAAAATTAATTCCACACATTCAAGAGATGACTTATTTGCAACTTTGCAACATTTTTCATACGTGTTTCTTGAAGCGTAGCGTGCTATTTTTCATTTTTGTTTTTTAATATTTTCTAAATTAGAACACGTGAAATTTTGGTGAAATGTTATTATAATATTAAAGAATAATATACACGGAGAAAATAATGTAGTAAAAATTACAATTTTAGTAGTCCGAAAATAGATTGACACGAAAATCACGAAATAAATACGATAAAACATAGTAAAAATGATTATAAACATAACTTTTTTGCTTTTATGCTTTTATTGTGACGCGGACGCGGACGCGAATTTGCGGACGGTAATTTTCATAATAGTGCCAGTCTATTCCCGGAAATTGTAATTTTTATGTTTATGTTCTTTCCATGTATAAAGCACAAAGAGAATTATATAAAAATTTCAGAGTTCTTGCCGACTTTACCTTCAAAACACAGTGTATACTCGAAATACATGTGCATATCCACACATATTTAATTACTTATATAACTCTTTTCATTATCTACACATGTCTATTACATAAACTGAAGCGTTCGTCAGAAGAATGAAAATAATGGCTTTTTCGTATAATATTATGTATATGTATATATCTCTATTTTGTTAAAAAATTAACAGAGTCACTTGCATAAATACCAGGAGACGTAATTTTGTCTGACAAATAGTAAATTTAGTAGCGACTACTTGGATGAAAACACAGCACTTAGCGACACAATTACCTTAGTCGATAAAAAGTGTGTTTACTTTACGCTTTATAATTGAAATGTCGTAATCGCGCGCGTGCACGCACGCCAACACGCACGCACAACGACGCGCTAGACATTTGGCCAGTAAAGCAAACGACTCGGCTTAATTTCGCGCGGTCTTCGTAGCGTGAAAAACACGTGTTAATTTAAAAGAGTAATTGTTTTGGAGCGTTTAATGCGCTCGCTGTCCCTCACCGTGACGTACGTGCGCGCTCGCATGGTCGCACACCTGAAACTTTTGCCTGCCACCTCCTCCGAACCTGCCGGACCGCGGTAGTCTCGCATTAAGTGCAGTTGATTCAGCAGTTCGCGGTGAAATTTGGTATCCAACTTCGGGAAACGTCAAACGACCGTTACGTTGCGAGCAGCGTAAACGTGCCCTCTCTCTCTCTCTCTCTCTCCCTTCCCCCTGTTTTCCCCTCCGCGTCCGTGCAAAGCTGGTTTCGGTTGCGCCCTGTGGTTTCATCGCAGTTTGTTTGCAAATGCTTCTCCCTAATATATAATTAGCAGTTCTCTTATTTGTAATAACAGACAGTAATAAAATTATCGCGCAACGTGGAAATCGAATTGCGTTCGCATACTGACTTCTGTTTAGTCCTCGCGAATTGGATAACGTTCACGCAGAAAAAATAAGCCGTGACAGCAACAGCCTGGATAAATCTTGTTGTAACATATGGATATCCGTAAATGTCCATATAAATAAAAAATAAATAAAAAGTACGCTGAAAGAAAAAAGAAGTAAAAAATATTTATTCGCGCGCGATGAGTGTTAATAACACATTTACTTTACACCAACCAAGTATTTTTCAGTTAAGAAAACGTGCATTTTCTTCGAACCTTAGCTTTTCACGAAAGCAATTGTTTGTTCCGCGTGAATAAAAGAAATTAGATTTAAATACACGTATTACCAGTATCCATCGAATGAATATTTCTATTTTTTAAATATTTTTCTCCCACAATGTGGTGAAATCTGTTTTCCGTGTAATACATCGTGTGATAAAGCACAGGTAAAATATATAGTCGCACGGGAAAAAAATTCGGATAACAGAACGGGGACCACATACACACACACACACGATAAACTCGCTGACGAGAAATAATATTTCCGTTACCGTAACCGACAACATTCGTTTAAACATTTAGCCGCGTTAAAACTCGATTCAGATAACTGAAAGCAATTGGCTGAATAGAAATCTTCGACAGGAATCTTTCTGTTCCTACGACAGAGTGTTTCATCTAGTCCCCAAGTAACAGAAAATTCGGTTATTCTAATTGTTTTCTATTGTTATTCTATTGTTTTCTATTGTTATTCTATTGTTTTTTCTGTGCAAGGTTCGGAAAGGATTTTCACAAAGAGTCGTGACATAGCGCGAAAATGAACTCATACAACATCAATAGTCGACGGGGTCAGCAGTTCTACCGATGAATTATTACCGAGTAGCAGAGACAACTTCGACGTTGTTGTGTTAGTTGTGGCTCCAAAGGCTCCAAAGCAAAGCATCTATAATGTACGCAGAGTAAGCTCGGCGTAAATTGGAACAGGAAATAAAAATTATTGATTTTGCACTGGTAGAATTTATTTGTGGGATACAATGTTTATTTCTGTGAAATAAAGCTTGTTTCTGTCAAGTAAACTTTATGTCCTAGAAATTTTAAATACTTTCTTCTCAGTATGCTTATACGCACGTCTATTTTTTTTAGCTCTCTCACATCAGAGATAGTTCTCTTACTCAAGAGGAATACTCCCGATATAAGGAAGCTGGATTATAGGCGTGTATGAAGTGAAGTACATGATTTTTATTTCTTATTATTCCAACTTACGCCAAGTTTACTTCGCGTATTGTAGACGAGCCTTAAAGCGCCGCTACGCTGATCGCATAATCGACGGCTCACACTTCCACATTAAGCCGCGAGTCACCGCTTAAGACTCAACGAGTTTGCGAAAGTTGTTCGATGGATAACAAACTTGTCGGATCTGAGTTCTCATAAATATTTTTCGAGCGCACTTTGTTCGCGATTCGACGTATCGGTGAGTGCTTCAAATTAATACCTCGGGCTTTGTGCAAGAATAACAGTGTACAAATTAGATGTAAAGCTATATCTTTCGTTCCAATCCGGGAAACAATGATTTTTCCCGTTGGAGGAACCAATATGGCGATCATGTGTGAATTGTTGACGCTTGAGACAGATCGATATCTGAGCGTTGAAGAACTTAATGATACTCTTTTTGTACCGTGCGATACTTGTCGGTCTCTTCGTATTCTCACTAATCCTATTGGCGATGTTCAGTCTCATCAGTGACAAATAGGGTAGTCGTGAGTTATCATGGAACACATCATTGTACGGTTCATTTATCGCGCAGGTAATGACGGCCATCGGAACGCCGGCTCGAATCCCGACGGATTTATCGTTTAATGACTCGCGTCTAAATTAATCGGGGGCCGCCGAGGCGCCTGGCCGCGTCCCGACGGGTGGCTCTTATGTTCGCGGTTTACGAGAGCGAGAGCACGGAGAGCTTCGACTTTCGTATCAATCTCGAAGTAAGGCGAGAGCGGCGAACCCTCGCGCCCGATCGAACGTATACCACGATCCGATCCGACTATTCGTTACTTTCCCGCGGGAATACGGGAATACCGGGAGCCGCCACGTATTTTCCAGCGGAAGAGCGATACCTTGCAGTCGATCTTCGAAATTGCGCCTATGATATCAAGCCGTGAGCCCTGTCTGATTCTCGTTAAGTAGGGACGAAGGGAGCTCGCGACGCCGATCGCGCCGGGACCGCGTTATCCTTGCGTGAAACGAGAAGCAGCGCGAATTCAGGAGACACGGAGGTCGGTTGCCTCATACTTGCGACTCGGCGAATAAGAGGGTGAATTCGGTCGATTCTATTTCCGAGAAAACTGTTTTGATTGCTACAGCCACATATTCTATGGTTAGAGACGAAGTTGGAGTTTGTGTGCTTCCATGAATTAAATAGATGTGGCGTTCAAAGTTGCTTGCAAAGTTGTTGCATGCCCATCTATAGCAGTTCTCACAGCCACATTTCTTATAATACGTTGAGTTAGTACATACCCACATACAGGGTGTCGAGAGAGTAGGGAGCGCTGAGATCAGCGCGAACCAAGCATCGCCTCTACCAAGCACTCCGCTCACAGTATCATCACACGCTGCCATTCGCCACTTTTCTCTCATTTCTTTTATTACATAACTGAAAACTTTATGAGCTTGTTTGTAAAATGCTAGAGGAACTGTTTATTTACTTTAACCTGATTTACACGAAATGTGTATCTGTTGTCGTCAGACACCCTGTATGTAGTCACCTCAACCGAAGGAATGTTGCTGTTTCTATGTTGTAATCCGCAAAACGGACAACTATGGTTGAGAGATCTGTAGGGTTTGGTTACACCATACATCGCTGAGAATATCGTTCAAAGACGAATGGGACAGACATCATAAAGAAGACTGGTGTATCACTTCCAAACTACTATGGTTATCAGAATCATCTAATACGACAACCATGGACGACAAAATTAACATTTTGTTGCGGCAGCCATCTTTAGACAAATGTTATTCTTAGCGTTTTCTGCGTGCGAGTGTATGATTGCCGCGCAACGGACGAGAGAAGCTCCGGCTGGAGAAAAGATCGTCGATAGAAATTCGGACCTCCGGGGAGAGGACGTCTTTGTTATTGTCCTTAGAACGAAGGGAGCGGCGAAGCAACGGGCTTACCGGGGGACTTTTCCTGACAAATCGTCGCCGCTGCGGAAATGCACGGTCGCATTTGCGATATTCGCGGAGTCACGTACCGTTGGAAAACTTTTCCCATAACCATTGTTCATTCGTGTGCGAGAGACGTGCACCAAGAGAGCGCTCGGCTTGTTTATATTTCCCCCAAGCGTTTCAGCTTCTCTTCCTTTGCATGCATCGGCCCATCCCTTCTCCCATTTCTCCCCAGCGCGTCTCGCTCCCTTTCATGCCACCATCTCTCTGATTACCATTGACTTTAATGTGATTGAAGTTCTTTTGATGCCGCCGGTAGTCTCGATGTATAAAGTGTTTCAGATGTCGCAACCTCCTCCCCCTCTCTGTCGCGGACGCGCGGAGATGTCTCGTCGAGCGGATTTCCCCCTCGGCGGAAATTTGATTGGATACCATCTTTTTCCGCAACTTCTCTTAAATTAAGTTTTCGGAAGGAGATGGAGGCCACACGAAATTACATGAGAAATCAGATTCGGCCGCGCTATTCGCGAAAATGAAATTCAATTTGTCGAGTGGAGCCGCGCCAAGTGTGCAACAACACGAGAAATCTCGTTCGCTCTAACTACAACTGACCAAATTACCTACACGCGGAACTCGATGCGAAATGAATAGAATGAAATTTACGAGAGACCCTGGTATTATCTCGGGGCAATTCGATAAACTAGTGTCGATTTCCGCTCTGGCCGTCTGCAGCCGTCGTCGTCGTTGTGCGGAAAGACAGCTCGGTTAGACGTTCGATTTGCAAAAACGTCACGACGGACGCTGTCGACGGTAAACGCGAGGAACGTAAATTCGCGCCGACACGCCCGCAACTTCGCTCACAAAGTTTTGCGGGGTCGTGCCAAATATCAAAGTGAATGCATCAGGCTACGATATAACGAAGCCTTCGGCGTGTTGTTATGAATACGAAAACAGCGGACGCGCCTATATCGATGTGGAAGAGCTCGAACAGCCGGCTGTGGCCGCGATAAAGGTGGCTCTTCGCTTCATAATGTAAAAGTCGTGCGCGGTCGTCCAAATTACTCGCTCGTCGGACCTGTCGCGCGTCATCTCTTTGTCATAACAGCGGCAGCTGCAACCCTTTGAGGACGATCGTTGTTTACAACGACTTGCGTGTGAAAATTGGCACAAAATAAACGTATCAATGCGCGGATATGCGTGAACGTTGCTACCTAAACATGAGTATTTAAATTTTTAATATTATAAAAATGTGCAAAAAATGGCATAAAACATGAAACACGCATATAAAACAGCCTCTAGTTGCAAAATGGAGTTTAACAGTTTTATGTGGTAATGACGCACTGCGTAATTGTGTTACGCAGGTACTACGTAATTGAACGTAACATGACTCACGCGTAGCAGACGCACACTGAACTGAAGTCACTGAAGTGAAGTGAAAAGGTTCACTGAACTCTTGAATTTTTGCGTTTAGGGCCGGTTTTACGTATGCTATCCTGTACATAGTTGTATTAAGTGTACAGAGCGTTCCATGACGAACTATACGTAATAAGAGAGCGTGTTCCTGGAAACAATTTAGGTAGAAAACTTCTCATAAACATCAGTGAAATTCGCAATAGTTATTCGCAATAGTATACAGGCGCTCAAAGCTAAGGGCTGGATTTGAATCTTCTGGAAGAAGATTTCTCTTTATTCTAAGAAGAAGCTGGTGGAGTTAGTGGACATTTAGCATTTCATGTATCCAGGATTAGGTACATGTCCGCGCATTGATATTTTTATCCTTTTTAGGACGGAAATTTCGTCTAAACTTATTTGCGAGAAATTATATAATAATTTTTGGAATTTATGTTCATATACTCTACATGTGTGCGCGCGTAACTCGCAGTTCGGATTACGATTATATATAATGACCGCGAGAGCAAAATCCAATTTCGCGAATGCATAAAACGCGGGTACGCGCGTACACCTCGTGTATGAGTATGTGTATGTATATGTGTGGATTTTTTTCGCTTCCGCGCGCAACGCAACCGGATGACTGCGGCGGACAACGAGCCGCGCGGCTTGATTTACATGCGCGGCCGTATTAAAACGACACATTCATATACTCGTATGCAGGCCCGCGCGCGCACTCCCGTATGCAAATTCCTCTGCCGCGTATCGGCGGATAGCGAGTAATTTATAAATTTATGCGCGACGCGCGGATCGAATGGCCGGAGTAACGACGGCGGCGATGAAATTATCTCACCGACGCGTCGCGGATTGAGGCGCGACACGACGTTGTTGCACATCATTCGTATGTTCGTGCGTGACGGACAGTGCGTTTTTTTTTTCTTTCCCCTCTCTTGCTACTCGACACCGCGACTATGGCACACGATTTTGCAACATTTCGATTACATTGGTGCGACGCGAAAGAGAGAACTGAGGTACATCAGTATTTAGGTGCGCTTGACAATTTTCTGGGGTTGTATTTTTCCAAACGTGTTTTTTAAGAAAATTTTATTCGATATTCTATATTACGTGAACTATAGATATTGAGTAAAATTGTCCTCAAAAGGGATGTTTTGGAATGCAACCTGAATCGGGAGTTGCTGAAAATTTTCAACCAGGCGCATCCATTTCTGCTTAGTCATGCTTAATCGTGATTGCTGATTATTCGAAGAGGCGACGACGATGTATCCGAGCAGCTATGACATTTTGACAGTTTGACGTTTCGTTTACGTCTGTAAAGCTGGAAACCCACGATACATGATTTCATGCCTTCTGATATGCATGCTGACCGGCAGCTCAGTTCACCGCATAGACCTTCCAATGCACGATAGCGATTCATGCGGTGAACTGAATTGCCGATCAGTATGCATGTAAGAAGCATGCAATTGTGCATCCTGTGATTTCAGGGCTATTGTTCATGTGTTAGGAATAGTCAACGGAAAGGTGAAATGCGTTTCAGTTCAATGTGAGCCTACAATTTTATATTAAAAAAGCGGCCAGCTTACATTCAATATAAATTGTATTACTTTTCTCGATTACCCGCGACACGACGGAATGAATAGTTCCTAATAATTTAATAGGATGAAAAAAATAACGCGCACTTGCTCAAGAGTTAAAAAAACAATTACTACGTTTGTCTCATTGCACATTAACTATCCAGCATTATCAGAGTCATCACAAAGATTCAAAGGGATTAAATCAAGGGGTAGGGATGGAGGATGTTCAGGTTTCATGATAGCCTACATTTCTCACAGAGGTCCTAAAAAGTAACTACGCAACATTTTCAGATCGGTTATAGGGTTTAGGAGCTTATAGAGAACACGCAGGCAGACATTCTATTTTAAAGTCGATACTCCCCGACACGAGACATCGCGGCGAGTTAGCGTTGAAATTTCCGGGACGATCATCTCCACTTCGGGACTCGAAGTGGATGGATCGCCTTGCCCGGGAGGCCTCCGTAATACGCTTTAATGAACTCTAATGGAATCCAATCGGCAGTCCTCGAGAACTTGAGGCCGCCGCGCCGACACGTTCGCGTCGGTAATACCTTCGTCATATATCGCGGCCGCGGCGAGCAAAGTGCACTGCTTATGATAGATCGTCTCGACAATGGAGGCAGAGCCATCGCGCAGTATCTAAGCCGAGGTCGTAAATAGTAATGTACATGGACGCCGGCATGCGTATGTATCCATTTACCATGCATGCGTGCTTGTATGTATGTACGTAGCTATGTATGTATGCGCGTCCGCTCGTCGTGAAATCCGGAGATTTCTGCCACCCCTCTACGTTCGCACGTCTCGCGAAAGCATTTTGTTGCTTCCCGACGCGCCCTCGATATGCGAGAGGCAAGATTCCAAAACAAACGGGCGCGTTTAACGACCGGAGAAATCTAATTGGGATGTCGCGAGCACGCCAGTCGAGTCTGCGATGCTTTAAATAAGAAATGGCATCTTATGCGGTTCCTCCCCAAATAGAATCATCCTGCCTTGAGGTCGTCGCCGAAGACTTCATCCCTCGACGCGGTGCCTCCGGTTCAGGTTCAGGTGAAACAACGGGAAATTACACGACCGCGACGCATCCATCCTTCTCCCGCTTTCTCGCGCTCCATACGTTACAAATGGTAGAGAGAGAGATCTCCTCCCCCGCGGTGAGAAGAGGCGCGACTGACGTTGAATGAAACTTTCACGGGGCTCCATGAACACTCCGGAGGAATTCCTCGAGACGTCGGCCGGAAACGCTCGTAAATCTGGCAGCGCTGATGGATACGCCTCTTAAGCCCGATAAAATCGGGGTGCAATGACGTCCGCGCGCTTTATTTTTCCCTTTCTCCTCCGTCTTTCTCTCTCTCTCCGCCGCTCTTCCGTTAACTTTCAGCGTAATCCACCCTCGCGAGACTCACGCCCGCAAACACGCTCAGGCCGGAGCTGCGCGCCGGAGAAAATTGGCCGTGCGCCTCGACTCGGCTCGGCTCGCTCGTAAAGCCCGGGCTATCCCGGGGAAAATGAGAACTCGCGTGATCGCGCTCTGATCACGCAAGAAACCGCGGCGCTGATCGAACGCGAAACGGCGCGAAAGCATCCATCAGCGACTCGCAGCGCGGCGAAGTATCGATTCGCGCCTTCCTCCTGCGTTGTGGTCGTTTCCCGTTGCGTTACGTTACGTTACGTTACGACGGCTTTCCTCTCAGTGGTAATAACAGCCGGATCTTAGGGATAGAAGACGACGGCCTTTTTTTTTCTTTTTTTTCTCATCGCCCATCTGTCCCGCTCTACCGCCGGATTAACCGACTTAACTGGCGGCTTCCTTGAGTAAGTTGGCACGGAACTCGCTAATACTAATTTGTCGAGTTCAGCGATAGTCCTTAAGTTATTATCGGTTTTCGATACTCGCGGTCATCGAATTGGCCCGACTGTTTCGCGATTTACGACTTAAAGCATGTCGGAAATTCTTTTCTACTAAGCAACATCGGTAATTATCACGGGACGCGCGGCACGACGCGCGAATTCGCGCCGTTTCTTTCGCGCGAAAGACGTTTGATACGACCAGGGGAAATTTTGCAGCCGTAAAATCCGTGGTCGGCGCGGTGCTCGCGCGCTGCTGACTATGCGACCAGTGCGAGAGCCTTGCGTTTTACGGTGCTAGCGGTCACATAAATTACTGTGTAATTGCACGCCGCGCAGAAAAGGATCCCTATGGGCCGGGAAATATAATTACTGCTGAATGAATCACGTGGAAATCTTTATGACATGCGCGCATAATTACCAGGTCTATTTGTCGGCCGTCTAAGTTCGAGGAATTTTGCGGATTTGCCGGGTTTTGGTTACGGGAACAAGATAATGGCGTCCCAAACGATGAAGAGCCTTTACGGAAATATCTCTTTTGGAGAATTTCATTTGCGCATCGCTCTCAAAATTGCGCTTTGCAGCGGGGGCTACGCTGGGAAAACAATGTTTGGTATTTGCAGCTATAATCACACAGAGAAATAATTGCTATAAATTCTAATCAAGTACCCGAGTCGAAATTTTGGCCACTTATATTAAACCTTGTATTCTACAACGCAGTAAAAATTAAAAAGTAAACCTACCGAAAAGGTATACTCCGATTCTTTTCTAATTTGGCACAAATGTAGATAATTTTTTTACTAATTTAACACAGATTTAAAATATTTGGGTTGGAATCTCGGCTAAAAATTTAGAATGGTTTGTGTCTCAGTTATGCCGATTTTGTTAAAATTATTTAATTATATCTTTTATTCAATTTTATTTCTTATGGATTTTTATTACACTTATTGATGATATGAATGAGAACATTAATTTAAAAAGCTATAAACTGCCCGTGAAACTCAAAGTGGGCTAATATGAAAAAATATGACCTAAATATTTTTTGTACTTCTAAATTTGTGCCAAATTAGAAAGAAATCAGAGTGTTAATTTTGGGTAGGTTTACTTGTAAGTTTAGCAAAGTAGGTTTAATTCTAATGATACAATTTACTTCTACCTTGATTCTGATAATATCCGGAATTTCCCTTTTCACTTCCTTTAGCTAATAGATTGTATTATCGGCTTCAAAATATCAAAATAGATGGTGAATGGAGTAGTAAAACTGAAAGTAGGATTAAAATCTCGACTCGAATAAACTATCTTTTTTATAAAATTTTATTAAAATGTTAGCAATAATATTCTTATATATACATATTACTATTTTGTTACGAAAAATATAGTTGACGCCAAAAATAATTATAATTTCAGTTAGAACAACCATTTGTTTCTCTGAGTGTAGGTGGGAGAGCGCGAGAAGTTACGACAGGTCACGCAAATCGACCGTGGGGATTTAAGTAATTTGGATTTTACACTGGAGTAAATTCCGAGCAAATTCCCTCCCTTCTCTCCTACGAACGAGCGGGTTCTTATTATCATCGCTCCGCGAGCGAATTGTCCGTTGCTGCGTTACGTTGATCGTTATTGTCAAACTTTAATGAAGACTTAACAAAATTGTCGTATATTTTCCGATAAATCAACCTCGCGCGCAAATACAGCTCACATATAAGCTGATTAGGGAAATTTCGACTTCAGTTCTGCTGTAACTTTATAGTCACAAATTGTCTTCTATAATAATATTACTGTAAATAGTAAGAGGATTACACAATGATCTCTATTTAATCGTCCCGTTATTCAACATTTGCTACGATTCGATTATTCTCTCATCTGTTTTTCACTGATTGGATGGAAAGAACGGTACGGTTACGTATAAATTTAGTTGCGCCAAACAGATTTAATAGTCGAATACGCAACAATTAATTATGCGGTTGCTACAACCATAGGACAATTACTGAGTTACTAGTGTTGCAGCGCAGACGATATCTGCTTACTCCAACCAGAGTATATCCATAGGGTAAATGTCACCTCAACCGATTTCTGCTTGCCACAACCAGATCACGCGCAACATCGACATAGTTGATGTAGTTGCCAAAGCGCGACTGGATCACATCAATCGTGCACACACTGGGGGAAGAAGTTTTGCTTATTTAAGGATACCAACAGCCGCAACAAATTATTTGTTTATGTGAGACGGCAAATAATCCCGTAATAGTGGGAACGAATGATTTGTTACTTCCCAATTCGCTGCTTCAAACAACACTTGTGATAGAGACATAACTAATCTAACCTGATAGTAAGTGAGAACAAATGTGATTTGTATCTCAGGTAATATATGTTCGTTAAAATGACAAATGATAAGAAATGATCTAAGGATGACTGTTTCCTTGACGATCATAAAACAGAAAACGTACTTTCGCTCTGATATATAACCAAGGGATTTTTTTCAGTACATTAGTATCACATAAAGATAACGAAAGTAACAAGAGCAACAATACTCCTGACAACAAGACATTTCTGTACGAAAAAAAAGAATGATTGTGTCAACCAGAAAATAATAAAATATGATATAGCTTTTATTTCTGGCTTCAGTAATCAATTCTTAGTTATGTTGACCGATTCTTGGATTCGTTGTCTGAAAAAATGCATTTTTGAGGCAACAAATCGTTAGGTCAGCGCTACCAAGAATTGATTCTTGAAGCCAGAAAGAAAAGTTATGCCATATTTTGCTAATTTCCTAGTTGACATAACCATTCTTTTTTCCGTATACTTACGTGCACCACGTCTTTTTCCTTTGGATATATTTTTCATGTGCAGCGCTATCAAATCGCGATAATTCGCGATAGATCGCGAAAGATCGAAAGAAGCGACGCGCAAAACGCACATCGGTTGACCCGTCGTGGTTCCGTTTTCGCGAGCTGCGTTTCGCTGCGGACCGACGAAATATCGTCAGAATTTTTGCCGGGGTCAGGCCGAATGTGCGTCCACAATGCACCCACATCTCGCGTGCGGTCATTTCTGGGAGAGTTAGTCGCAGTTGAGAATTTCAAGGAACCACGCCGCATCAGTGGTGTATACGTCCTCACGAGACTAGAATCGCGATATTATTCTCTGCACAGTTCGAAATGGACGCTCGGTATTGTGCCGAGTATATTACCGGCAGCTCTGTCTCCCTTTATCTCTTTCTCTCTCTCTCTCTCTCTCTCTCTCTCTCTCTCTCTCTCTCTCTCTCTCTCTCTCTGTATTTGCAAATTTTATCGCCGCCCACTCGTTCGTGGAAATGTTCAGTTGTCTCGTGCAATTTTTTATCGTCCGACACTTGAGCTTGTACGGCGCGATAAGCTCTCACGATATCATATGTCATGTCTGATTCCACTTCGGTCGAGTGACCGAATTGTAAAGGAAGGAAGAAAGGAAGGATTACCCTTAGAAAAACTATGATTAAAGCCCACTTTCGCCCTGTCTCCCGTATTCATGAAAAATATCTAATTTAGTAAAAAAACCGGAATATAATGGAATTATTCGTGGTTTGTGCCGCGTTCTATGTATTCGTAACACGCGAACCAGCCTGCCATCGGGACAGAGTTCTTCCGTGTCATTAATAGGTCATAAGTGCGTTTAGCGAGTGAGATTTGCGGTTTGCCAAGTAGCGACGTTAAATTGCCGATAATTTACTGTATGCTCAACGGGCCTCAACGAGGCGCGACTTAACGGCTTAACTCGTTAATTTATGCGCGCGTTGTTAGCCGTAAGTGCTTCGCCGCCGAGCAGATGCGGGAGTTAAACGCGCGATATGAACTTCCGCCGGAGTCACTGAGCAGGAAGGTCTCGCCTGGTTCTTCGCGTTTACCGACGTTTCGTCTCGCATGCGTCGTTCCGATCGAGGACAGCGAACGCTGCCTTCCAATTCGAATATCGCGCCTTGTCTCATCGATTTTCGCGCACATTTTGCGGGATAAGAATGACCCTACATGGATGTGACAGTGTAATATGAGATCATATAATACGACTTGAAAATTATATTTCTCACGTTAAGATTTTCATATTACTACGTCAAGAATTTCACATTAAGATTTTCATATTACTACGTCAAGAATTGCACTGTGCTCGAAAATTGTTTTGCAAGAATTTAGGGTTCTGAATGTCTCAGTCAAGATGTCATTGCTGTTATTTGCTAATCATTTGTCCGTCTCAACTAATTTCACGTGTTTGAATAATTTTCACTATAACCGTCATTTTGTTGAATGTACTACACTCGTGCAGAAGCTTTTGTGAGCACCTTCTCTCTTAGCCTTGCTCTTTTGCGCGATCTTTTTCAACACAGTAGGTCGGCCAAACGATGCGCGCGCGTGCGCGCTGTGTTCCTGCTTAAGAAAACGTCCTCGAATGGGCGCGGTAATACGAAATCAATTATTAGAGTACGCAATAGAGTACGGCCTAATAGGATCTTAAGTGGCGCCTTTATCCTAACTTCGTCGGCCTAACTTTGCTAAGCACAGTCGCAACACCGACTGAAATTTCGTCCAAGTTTGACTACGTAATTACGCCAATTACTCAAGAGTTTCGTGCCATTTTCCTTCTTCCTCCCCCTTCCTCCTCCCTTCCACCCTCCTTCTCATCGCGATACAATTTGGATTTCCACGATAATTTCCGGGAGCATCTTAACCCGAATCGTAAATTAGCTATCGCGAAATATCCGCCGACTTTATAAGCTATTGATTTTATACTCGCTCTATAACGCGCGACGTAATACGCGCGCGAGATTAACCGCCGTCTTACTGGCTGCAGCGATATTAGCAAAGTTTCCAAACATTTTATACAGATACCCAGAAAACAGATAATCGATACTATTCGGTGACTCTGAAAGCAGAAGGAGGGAAGGAAGAAAGGAAAGGAGAAAAAAAAAGAAAGAAGAAAAAAGAAAGAGAAGAAGAATGAAATGAGGTTGCTCTTTCGGTGATTGATCTTCTCGTGATCTCCTCCGTGTCACAGCGGGAATTAGTTGTGCATAATGTGACAAAAGTCGGAGTGTAACTCGGAAGAAACGCGGAGCCCTCGTGAAAAGGAAGTAAGCGGAGGTCGCGCAGAATTCTCTCGCTGTCGTGGACCCGTCGCCCTTTCTTGGGAGATATTCTAATCCGCATTGATATACAGGATTATTGAATATCCTCTGGCTGAAATACGTCTCCGCGTTAATACATCGCGAACAGCTCATCTCAGGCCACAGGCGCATTCCGATCGGCGATAGATACCTGCCAATTATCATGCCAATAGGTCCTATAATCATTTAGGACGTAGCCCCAGCAATTGTCGATTATTGCAACGTACCCTCGGCCATCTAATATATGTCGCCAACCATCGTCCGCTCTATAGATGACGGCAACGTCTGGGCAACGCGCGGGGTCGGAAATTGACGAGAATGACTTTTCTTTGATACACACCCGCCTAAAGAGAGCCGCGTCGATAAAAATTCATCGAATCAATGAGGACCCATTCGGGAGGGGAGGGGGAGTCACGTTTTATCCGTTTATTCGTTCGGAAGTCATCTTGAGCGTCCTCACCGAAGGACGTGCCAATTACAATGCTGGTGGCTTCCGCGGAAGTTTATCTGCGCCCGATAACCATCGGATTATTCTCTCGCTAATCACCGGCGACACGGACAATCGCGCGCACCGGGGTCCTCGGCGACGGCGAGGCGTTTCGACGGCTCGCTCTTGACGGCCTTCCCTTTTCTTTCTCTTTTTTCGCACAGGGGCTCACTTACCACATCAATGAGTTGCGAAAGCTTGAGCTTGATGCACACGCGCAGCACGTCCGAAGTGTTCACCACGGGTCGCACAAGCTTGTTGTAGTTGGACAGCAGGTCGTCGTAGAGGCGCTTCGCGTCCGGATTCCCGGCGACGGCTCCGTGAACAACCAACGCCGAGAGGAACCATACGCGCAGTGTTTCCCCGATTATGGGGGGCATCATGGTCCCCTGATTCCTCCACTATGAACGACGCGCCCAGCCTGTTTGTGCCCTTTTTCTCTCTCTTCCTTTTTCTCTTTCTCTCTCTCTCTCTCTCTTTCTTCCTTCCTCTCTCTCTCTCTCTCTCTCTCTCTCTCTCTCTCTCTCTCCCTCCCTCTCTCTCTCTCTCTCTCTCTCTCTCTCTCTCTCTTTCTCTCCCTCTTTCTCTTTTTCTTTCTTCACCGCGCTAGCCACGAATCTATGTGAAGATAGATGGAGATCAGCCGCGTTGTTTCCTCGCAATTCGCACAGCGCGTCCGAGCGCGAGCACCGCTTGGGAATCCCTCATCCATCGCGAGTTTTACTTTACCCTCACCCCTAAAACTCACGTCTCGAGGAAACTGTCGCAACGTGCGAAACGAATTCGTTACAGGATGAAACTTTCTGATTTACTTGAAGACAAACTATACAACAGCTGAATATAAAAGAGCTGTTGTTATCGAGCTCTGTGTCGAAAATGCCCTAAAAGTCAGCCTGCACATCGCGAGTATTAGAAACGCGAAATTAAGAGACACTACACAATTCCTTTACGTGATTTTAGTTCGTCGTGAGCGAACGCAGATCGCGGGGTTTTGCTGAGCGTCGAATTTTCAGCTAGGAAGAGATTTTCAGGTTTTTTGCCGCAAAACACGTAGACAAAGAAGAGAATGCGTAAATTTCGAAATACTCCGTAGACTAACACATAAGCGAAACTCTAAGCCGAGCCGTTATATTACGCCTTGCTACAGACTACACTTCGTTACGGTATGTGCAATTCCCGGCATATAACACACCATGGGTCGGGAACGATACAACTTGGTGCACGGGCGGATTTATGGGTACAAGTAACGAGTTCAATCCCTCTCTCTCTCTCTCTCCCTTTATCCCTTTTCTGTTCACGTTGCTCCTACCTTCGAGCTCGTTTCGTTGTATAAAAAAAATTTCGCTGTGAATAGAAAAATCGTGTCACGTGATATGGAGAGCATATGCGTTGCTCGCTGCCGAGAGAAATTTGATTTCTATTTAAATGCAACTTTTCCTTCTCAATTTCCTTCTCGCGAAATGACAACGAGACATTTCTCTCTCGGATAGATACGCGGAATTAATCCGTCCGGCGATTAACGTCGCGACAAAGCTCACGGTATCAGTAACGGGGAAACGCAACGCTAATCTCGAGCGGGATATGTGTGTAACTACGATGATACGAACAGCGAGCCGGAAACAATGACGGCGAACGATCCGTGATCGCGAGCCGCGATGCGTAACGTCGTTAAAGTGTTCGCGTGGAATCGGGCGACGATTAACGGCGGGCCGACACTTGGCATAGCCCGGCATTGATTTTCGACGCGCATTAGGGGCGCTAATCCGCGGCCGCGAATCGCGCCGTCCGTTCGTCCGTCCGTCCTTCGTAGATCGGATTGATCGCTCGGCAGACGAATCCTTCGCAAGCGCACGCATTCCATTCGCCGTCCATCGGCCGGGATTTAACGGAGTCAAACGAATAGAACGGCTGACCGCGTCATTACACGATTTACATCGCTGCGATTCCACCGCGAACGCCGCGATTCAACGAGTTAACTGGCCAATTTTGAATTTGGACGGCTAGTTTATTTCCTGCTTCTCTCCCTCCTCCTCCTCCTCTCTTTCTCTCTCTCTATCTATCTATCTATCTATCTATCTATCTATCTATCTATTTTCTTGCGCCGCTGTATATTCTTAAGTATATATCGCATAATACAAATTCCAAATTCGAGGTACTAATTTCTAAATAAAAAGGACAATTCGAGTTTCTCGTTGATAGCAAGTATTTTTCCCAGTATATTAGCACGAGGTAAGGGATGTACGAAATAATGATAAATATAGTGATTTGGGGTTGGAAGTACTGTTTTTATAAATTTACGATACTTTTGTTTAGGAGGTACAAAGCTTCCCGTACATATATCTCTGATATACAGGGTGTCCCAGACTCTCTTCCGCAATTTTTAGAAACGTAGAATGGATTGAGGTGAATATAAAAATTCTATACCGTTTTGCGATATTTATAATAATAGTCGAAAATAAAAATTCTATACCGTTTTGCGATATTTATAATAATAGTCGAAATGTTAATTAAAGAAGATTGGTGAATAATCATGCGCGGTATTGTAGATGAACTGTAGTGGCGCCGTCTGCCGTTATATACTTATACATAAGGTTAAACTGAACAAAAAAGTCTTTTACCATTTTGCAAATGACCACATAGATTTTTAGATATTAATTAAAGATTTGTGTATTATCGCGCACGTAACAGTTTTCTTTCATTATTAACTAACAATCTATCAACTATACCCGCAATTTGATACGATGGCGGCGAAGTGAACAATAAAAAAGAAGCTTAATGAAATTTTGACTCCTTTTCATTCGTCTGAAAATGTTATCACATGCTGCGCGTCCCCTCGCACTTCCCTCTGCGCGCCGACACTCATAGGCCGTCTGTAAATCCGCGGCGATATGCGACGTCGTTTGATTCGTTTGTCGCGGAAATCCGGCGCGGGATTAGTGGATAAAGCGCCGCCTCGTTTCAACGATTAGGATTATCTGCGCGGATTTCACCTCGCCCTTCGTGAACCCACGCTCGGCACACCGACAGCGACGTTGTAGCTCGCTGATATATTCGTGCAAATGGGAAACTCATACTCGGCCCATTGATGTCTCGGTCAGGCGGCCTCGTCTGAGCGTTGAGATTTCCGCATTGCGGCCGACGTAACTACAGAGAAATAGGGACAAAGAGAGAGCGCGCGGATAATGAGTGCAAGGCTTCCTCTTGACTTGATTCTTGAGTTAACGTAACGTGTTATGAATGTTTTTGTGCGGAGACCCTAAGAGATTTTACGCAACGTTTATTTGACACTTGTGCTGATAACAATTGCGTTGTTGCTACCCTCCGATTCATTTGAAGTCGCGAAAAGCGAGTCGACAAACGAATTGCCGAATCGTCGTCGCTGAAGCTCGAGTTCGCGCGAAGTGATCAAGCGGCCACTTTCTCTCACCTGCTGTCAGGTGAGCGACTTTGGGGCCGTAATTCACGTCAACGTCGACGCGCGCGGCCGACACGGCGCGATATGAACGGCGGAATTTACGCGAGTACACACGCCTGACGACGAGGAAGGATCGATCAACGGCCTGGTCCCACCTCGTCTGCCGCCGCGCGAATGTCTAATTGCTGTTGCCGCGCTAACTGGGTCAACGCTATATTATTTCAGATTAGCGATGGAGCCGCGAAGAGCCGACCTCGCCGCGTTGTCATCGGCCTTAGATCTGCCTCACGTCTTGGGCGAAGTAGTACTTGACGAGAACGAGAAACAGATAGATAGAGAGAGAGAGAGGGGGGGGAGGGAGAGAAAGAAAGTCTATTTTTAAATGTGAAAATCTCGACTGTCAGTTGACTTAATTGATGTTAGATGTAACAATCCATATTAATATCCATATTAATATTTTTCTTCGTATCGCGACGACTTAATGTTTCTGTGAGAAAGTTTCAACTCACTGAGATTGATTTTCCACGTCCTTCTAAAGATTTTACTGAAAAACTAGTAACGTTTGTAGTAAAATCTACTGTAAAGATCTGTAACAGAATTCTTCTCAAAAAAGACTTTTTGGAATACAACAACAAAGATTTTTCTTGATATTTCGTAAACCAATTTATCACTTTTTCGTAGAACGGATCGATCAAGATAAGTGTCTTGGATTAATTTTTATTTGCGTCAATTGTGACCTCGTTACGCGCCCTAAGGAGTCTCGGTTTCGCGAACCTCATGGTCGTTGTTGTGCCTGAGAATATTTTTCTTGCAAATCCATTTCGCGACGCCAACGACGGAGAATCCGTGGGCCGAACTCTTAAGGCTCACATCATTCGCGCATCGAGTACTCCACTGTCGTACGGCTCAAATAGATTTGAAACTGCTCCGGCTGAGCACAGATTAAACTCCGCTCTCTTTCCTTATAGCGCCTCTCTCTCTCTCTCTCTCTCTCTCTCTCTGTGTGTGTCCCTCTGCCCCCTCCCTCCCTCCCTTTCTGTTTCTATCGGGAAAGTAAATTACTTTATAGCGCTCTTTGTGATCGCTCGAGTGCCTCCGAGTAAGGACCGTTTCGTGTGCGCGAGCGAATTCGATGGAAATCGAGACAATGAACTCGGGCCGGCAGTCGATGTGCCGTTGTTGGATTAACGATCGACTCGGCCAGCAGTTTTCCCTCCGCCGCTATTTGCATTTGCAGGGCGAAATATTCAGTGTAACTCCCACGGCTAAAACACCGTCAAACGGCCGGCGCGCAATGACGTTTCTATGAATAACCGCCAACGATAAGCGAGACGCGTTTGCATTTGCCATAAAAAAGGGGATTAATCGCCATTTAAAACGCGATGCGTGCGGTCTCGCGCCGCAGATAACTGCCGATCAAAGAAAAAGTTATCAAGTGAAAATGGCGTACAATTCGCGGCGTTTCCAGCGACGTCCTGTTGTCGCGCCGAAACTGTTTTAACCTCGGCAAGGTGGAGGAGGGTGAAAGAGCGGGGGGAGAGGGGCGGTTCCGCGAAAAATAGAATTGAAAACATTCGATCGACCGCACCGAGCGGCGAGCCAATGATCGCGCAAAAAACCACGTGAAGTTTCTATTCTTGACAATCCATTAGCCCCCTCGACTAGAGAGGCTCGCGCGCGCGGTATTGCACGCCGGAGGGTATTCGATTCAGGCGCATAATTGAGAAGATCCAGAACGTACTCCACTCGGACGATGAAAATTTCACAGAGAGCCCGTCGAGTAGATTTTGTCGATCAATTCGTTAGAGCTTTCGCGCGCGTATTACTGCGCGTCGCGCACGAACTTTTCGCAATCCGTTATTATTCTAATCGTCGTTAAATGCGGAATACATTCGCGAATCGACACGGATATTGAATCAACGCGATAGATATGAAGCTTCATTTCAATTCGACTGGCTGCCACTGCTGACGGAGATAATGAACGATGCGTCTCCATTTTCAAAGGCCAAAAAAGATCGCACCGACGCGAATTAATTCCAGATAAATCACCGTCGATTACTTGCGTGGAGAAGAGAGACCGATCAGAAAGTGTATTCACTCCTTCATCGACGCACACTTTGAAACAATAACATGATTAACCCTTTATTTGATAATATTGCTCCCGAGCAACGTGTCGATTTCTCATGAACTGTACGCTAAAACGATAAATACAATTTCGACAATAAAATTTCGATTTTTGCCACTAGTTGACAAAGACTGTTGAAAAAATTACGCGTTTTTAAAGTGAAATTTTGGAAACGACATAATTGCGCACTCAGGAGACATCATTCACCTCGTTTGGATACTTTAAGATTCTCTCTCTGGGAAATTTTCTCGGCTCCGACCCAGATAAAAAGTCAATAACGCGAGGACAAACGGCGAGGATTAATTGACGCGTCCTCGATAAAGGCCCGCCGACACAATCGAGCGTATTACACCGGAATAATGAAAGTCGCCCGCTAAATCGCCGCGTGGACGTTGCGGATTAGAGCGCTTATTAAATTTCGACAAAATTCGCGGCGCATTTCCGGCTCGGGCGCCGCATCGGCCGGGAGTTTCGCGCGCGGACACAATGGGGAGGATTTTGCACGGCGCAGGATATCGAGTCATCCGGTGCGCGCGAGCGTAAGGTGTGGCGGGCGGGAAATAATAAAAAGAACGCCAGGCGACGTCGCGTGTCGCAACCGCCGAAATGTTCCAACGATTGCTCCGGAAGTCCCGATTAAATAATTCCGCTGGTGCCAAAGGTCGCGCGTTTCCTCACCGCGCCGTCCACGGCGACACTCGTTTTTGGCGATTAAAGTTTACGCGAATTTAAATTGGCGCAGCAGCTGTCGTCGAACAGAGAAAGAGAGAGAGAGAGAGAGAACGCACGAGCGCACGAGGCAAACTCGCAACTTCGGTTTAATTACTCGCGATAATATCTTACGCGCGTTTAAATTTGTACGATAAGTTCCTCAGCGTGATTCGCTCGCGCAAATCCGACAACCGCTATCCTTACAACCGGCCGAACGCGTTCTTCTCCTCCACAGCCGCGATCATTCATTACATAACTAAGTTTTGGCTCGGCGGACAAATCTTGACGAGTCGACGGTTTTCGAGTCGAACCACTCGCACGCCAGGCTCAGAGCATCGATCCACCGAACGGTGGATGAATTTTCTCCGCGAAATTTCGATATACTTCGTCACACACTACGAGAAACCCAAGTCGCGTCCGAGAGAGCCACCCCCGAGATCCACTTCTCCGCTTGCCAAGGTGGCTAGGAAAGCTAGGGAGCCCGCGGCAACCCCCTCGCGTGTATCCATCGCGCCTACCGGCGAACACGCAGCGCACCAGGCCACCCCAGGAAGCCCCGACGACGAGATCCCGCAGCTCGCGTTCCCAAGCGGTGTCCACGGTTGGGTGACGGAGGACGTGCGAGGACGAGTTTAGTTTGACACTGACCTAACCCTCGCGCGCACTCCAATCCACGCCGGTCTCTCGCAGCAGCTCTCGGGACCGCTGCACACTCGCACGCACTGCACCCACGACTGAAGGTGGGCACCGGAGCCGCGACTCTCTCGTGGTCGGCGGGGGTGCGCCGGGATCTTGGTCGTTTGGAGGCGCCACCGGGTGCGCGCACCACCGGGCGCGGTGAGAGCCCGCGGGAGAGACGGACGCATCCACGGACGGTGGGGTTTGATCCGCCAGGATAGGGGCGGCGAGGATTCCCTCCGAGTGGACTCGCGCGCGCCAGGAACCTGCGATTTTGCGCTCGTGCTTCTTCCGGGCGCGACGCGCGAATCGCTCGCACGGTGAGACATCGTCCAAAACGTGGTCGCAGTTACGTTTTTGAGTCGTAAATAAACTCGTAAGAAATGAAAAGTTTCATTGACGAATTCGCTAAGTAGCCAAGTCTCTTTAAGTAAAAGAAACGCTTTCGGTGTAAGGAGACGTAAGCGAAATAAATTACTTTTATTTCTTACTTCAACTTACGTCAAGCTTACTCCAGCGTATTGCAAACGAGCCGTAACGTCGTAAGAGAACATCGTCTGGGAAAAACGTTCTGTTTACGTTCGTCGCAAAGAGCACTTTCTTCCATTTGAGCACTTTCGGAACTTGCATAGAAATTTTCCAAGATTTTCCCAGATGCATAGATTCTGAATAGTCTGGCCAAATCTGTGCCGGAATTGGCCGACCATAACCCATCAATTGGGAGTCCCATTCTTACCATAACCATAGGTTCTCTGTCAAAAATCAAGAGAAAACTATAGAAACTTGCGTTCTTTTCAGTCGGTAATGTCGATATACTTCTATAGTATCAAACAGAGATTCTCATTTTTATACCAACTATTGTATTCTATAATTTAAAATATAAATATATATTGTTAAAGCAATCTGAAGCGAAGAAAGTACGGCCTGAAAGAGCCCAATTATGTACAGAATAGATGAACGATTATTGCGTACTCTCATAAAAAAAAAACACACAACACATACAACATAAAGGGACAATTCAAATTGACGATGTTCCGTGCCTTGCGCGCCGTCGGGGAATAGTTTCTCGGTGAATAAGTCGCGTTTTATTTGGGTCGCGCGGTTTAACGCGCCGCTATCAAGCGCAAGCGATTGTCTTGTGACGTTAATTGCGCGATTTTTCAGGATTACCGCGTGGGGCCGCGCTGAATACTAAACCTTCCACCATAAACGCGATGCGGAATGATTAATCATACTATTGCCGTGCGGATAATCTCGCTGAAAAATTGGCTCGTTTGCGCGCGCGCCATTGTTGGCCGGCGAGCATCCGAAACAAAACTAAAGCTACGCTTCTAACATAGGATACCGCCATTTTCCATAATTACATCGTCACCTCGAACGCGCATGAGCTTGATTTCTGAACTCTCGTTGGGAACGGCGCGTTGTTTCATCAGTGTGACCGACATTTAATCGAAACTCGCGCTTTCCTTTGGACAACGGATATACACGTGCCCGCTAAATAAACAACCGTTACCGTAAGGATACGGGAGATACAGCCGGAAGAGATAATCTTGGCTATTCGGATCTCTCGCGTGAATTTAATTTAACGTCGCTCTCATGTGTGGAACCTTAACCCGCCGTTTTACAACGCAGGACTCCGGCCAACTCCGGCGAAGAGCGCCAGAAGCGAAACGACGCCGTGGTTGGTGGTGGTGGTTTCTTAGTCGAAACAATGTATCGGTGGCGTCGTATAGCAGAGCGTATTAACCGTCATGCCGCAACGATCCCTTTAAGCTCCCCGGTACGAAACATCCGGCTTCCGGCGGCGCGCCGACGTATTGATGAATTAAGACGGAGATGGGGTGAAGCGAGCTCGGCGGATCTTCTCTCTTTCTCTTTCTTCCTCTCTCGCGAGTGGAAGACAGACCAGATCGGGGGAGACACAAGGTGGCAACGGGGGAGAGACGTTTCGATTCAGAACAGCTCATTTATCACCGGACTTCGAGCGCCAATCTCCCTCTCGACGAATAAAGAAAAACGAAGGGTGGATGCGGGAGGTATACGCCGCGCCGGCGGCGGCAAACGGGATAAAGCGGATGGATCAGGAGAAGATTGTTTGTGAAGAATCGGTTGTGCAAGAATGATCCAACCCACATGGGGTGCGTTTCGATAAAAATGAAAATGAACATTTGATTGTGAGAAAGTGCAGATAGCACTTCGCAATCGTTCAACAAGCCAAGCATGGCCAATTTTCTTTTCTACGAGGGTATATTCGCTGACAAGCTTAAAAAATAAGTGAAAAAGACGCAACTTGTAGAAAATAAAAACTGCTTTTTAATGGGTTTCGGTCCGGGCGTTTCAAACGGACATGGCGCGGAAATCCGGGTCACACCGTCGTTGCTTCGTTCGCGACGTGAGATAAGATTTCTTTTGTCGTGTCTCTCGCTGATCCTTGAGGTTGTGTCCCTCTCGTATCGTTGCGGTATCGGCTGCTCATTTAATGATGCACGTACATTCATCTAGAGGAAATGCAAAGGCTTCACGTAATATGACGAATTCTGATTGAATGCTGGTTAAACTGATTCGTTGCTCTCAATGAAAATTTGGATATCGAGCTGATCCTTACGAGTGAGAGTGAAAATAAGTACCGAATATCGACGACGAGGGGTACTTTTTTTAGGAAAATATTAAGGATAAGACGTCCCCACTGAACGACTAAATATTCCGCTGCACGATGAATTACGATGCTTTCTACGCGCCCACATTTCGTACGATCATCCCTCTTAATCGTCTGCGAGGGCGAATCGAAGAGGAAGAAAGAGTGAGGGAGACATGTCCCAATTTAAGAGGGATGGATCTCGAAACGACGTGCTATGGAAAATTCGATCGTCATTATATCATACGTGTCACACCATGACATGACGTCGCTTTATCCCGAGAACAGCCTCCCTTTCGCGTCTATTCGCGAGACGTAGGTTCAATTCCGTCGCGCAAAGCCGCGCTGACAAAGACGGCATCTCTGGTATCACCTGCTTTTTTTCAGCGGACCGACTCGATTTTTCTCTTCACACTATTGTGCGGCGTTACACATGGTGTAGATAAACGCAAGGAGATGGTAGTGACGATGGCGACGGCGGTTGTGGCGGTGGTGGTGAGTCGACGTGAGAGTTCCATATTGAGGGAGGTCTTGGCGAGATTCCAATAATCTCCTTGGATCATCACCATCGGCACTCCCTACGTCTCGCGATTCATCCTCAAGCCGGGCACGTGAGGTCGCCTGACCGATTTACCGCTGTCCGACGTACGTGCGCGTGTGTGTTGTGAATGTGGGTGTACGTATGTGTACGTGTGTGATCGAGTCGAGCACATCGAGGTGAAAAATGTCAGCTGGCGTCACCGGAATTAGAATCCGGGAGGATACAAGCCGGAAAAGTACGCGATTGGGCCATCGATCTTGCGTCCGTGTCTGCTTATGGACGTACGCAAAAGTTGTTCCTCCTCTTTCCCCTTCGTCCCTCTCACTCGCTCTGTCTCTCTCTTTCCCTCGCTCTCTTCTTGCTTCTTTCTTTCATTCTTTTTGACAAATGCAATATCAAGACAAATGCAATATCAAATAAAACGAGACCCGTCGACACAAACGAGTACATTTTAGCGGCCGCATGCACGGGTTAAATGAAACGCAGCAACCGTCGCCCCAAATTGTGAAGAAACACGTCGCGGATGTTGCAGAATCGCTTTTTCACTGTCGACACGGCGCTAATGTGAAATCGCGCGTGACACCTGAGATAAAAAATCAATCGGGCACAGAGGAGCGAGCTTATGCTAGAAAAGCTCAGGATACGCGGTATCATTTGAATCGACTTAATGAGCTGGAAATTCGGCACCGTGCGAAAAACCGTAACCAAGAGCCGATATCGCGCGCGGTGTTGTTGCAATCGATTGTTCGCACTCGTGATTATGAAAAGGGAGAATGGTGAGCGCGAACGCGCGCCCATCCTCTCGTTGCGAGAAGAAACGCGCGGAGATGGGGCGATCTATGAATATTTTTCAGGGTGCGTCCGATTTTGACTCGATGAAAGTTAGATCCAAGACGACGAAATTTAAAGCTAGCTCGCTCCGGGCGCAGAAACTTGATTGGAGTCAAAGTGTCCTCGATGGAAATTACCTCCGTATTACCGTTGAGATTTTGCTTCGTATATGTAGTCAAAGCACTCAGCGGATACGCTCGCGAACACAGAAGTTACTATTAATTTCAAGTCCGACGCAGTTCGCGATGTTTCAGCGGCAGGAGTTGACTCTCAGTTTAAATCGAGTTATCGCTATAGAATTTCCAAACTGTGATCCACGCTGCTATCTATCTCTCCTTCTCTCTTTCTCTCTCTTTCTCTCTCTCTCTCTCTCTCTATATATATATATATATATA
>NW_022639452.1:661487-695554 GCF_010583005.1 Odontomachus brunneus
TATCTATCATTCTAATTCTCTCTCTCTCTCTCTCTCTCTCTCTCTCTCTCTCTGAGGCCACGAAGAAGATAAGGGGATTTCCCTTTTATTATGAGAGACAGAGAGAGAGAGGGAAAGTGAAAGAGAGAAAGAGAGAGAGAGAGAGTTCTCTAGATTATAATCTGCTAAGCCTCGGGATTGATTAAAATTCGTGGATTATCTTAGCGAGGGAATATCCCTGTCTGCAAGTTGTATTTTAATTTATCGGTAATCCAAAATATACATTGAGTAGAAATTTTGCACAGCAGTATAAATTTCTAAGTAAAAGAAACCAACTCTTTTAGCAAGCCTAGTGACTGCAAGGAATTCTTTTGATTACTGGCTAGTTTTTTGAGACGCTATTGCTTCGCCAGTAACGGTAAAACTAATCAATTTCTGGCTACTTTTTAACCAAATATTTTTTGTATAAAATTTTGTTAAAGTTTTTGTTATAGTTTTTTGTTATAGTTTTTATTGTTTGCTTCTATATCATAAAATATCATGTTTTACTATTCGATATAAAAATAATGTAAAACGTGTGTTTTAGAAGGTAGACATTTGCTTGTTATTTTTATTCTTTTTATTAGTTTCTGACCAGTAATTGGACCAAAAAGAAATACTGACCAGTATTTTTCTGTCCAGTTTCTGAACGCAGTTACTATCTCACTAATCCTAATGAAAATTGGCTAGTTTTTTTCCAGAAATTTTTCTATTTGAGTTAATAGGATGTAAAACTTTCGTGCATGCGTACACGCAGATTGCATAAATTTATCTTTCATGTACTATCGTTAATTATACCTTTGAACAGTTATTTCTGTAAATTTCGTCGTCACCATCGTCGTCTCGCACGCGTGCCAGGTTTCGTCGCAGTTGTTACCATAGTCTTCGTGCGCGCGAGAAGTTGGCTTTGTTTCGTGATGTCGAAGTAGAATCTCCCCACGAAACTTTCGAGTTCTCTTTGACGGCTCTTTCGGGCGCAAATCTGTCAGAATCAACAGCGGCCCCGGCGAAGCGCGAGTTGCCGCTGTGGGAGAGCGTACTGCACACGATGTTGATTCAGGTGTCTGCCTCTGGAACTCTTCGGTAAAGAAGAAAATATCTCCGTCAATATATATCCCGGCAAATATTTTACAGTTTAAAGCAAACATATTTCTTTGCCATCATTGCGACGCCGATCAGCGGCACTCAACTCGTCTCGTCGACTTTCGCGAGACCACTATATAATCGCACGGCGGAGTCGCTGGAAGGTCGTTCTTTCCGTGTCAAGAGTGCTAATGCATCTCCGCGATAAATGTCGAACGCGCTACGTGGTAAGAGAAATGCAATTAAACGGAGGAACGATCGCGCAAACATTCGGCGCTTGATCGACAGTTTAATGAAATTTGTTTCATATCCGGTGCGCGATCATGGCGGACGCGCCTTGACTAAATCCCCCTAATTTCGAAAAGCTGATCATTAAAATTCAGTCGGCGAAAATTTGGAAACCTTCCCACCTTCATTGCCGAAGACAAGCAAAGAGTTCCGATTCAGCAGTAATCCTGAATGGAGCCCAGTAACGTGATTAATGTAAACTTGCTTTTGGCTCGCAGTCTTCCTTAAAAAGAAGGATCTCATTACGTTACGCGACAATATAATGAAAAATGTGAATTACACGACGCGAAAAGGGAGGAAAAGCGAGAAAAGGAAGCGAGCGCGTGATTTTTGCTTCCCTTCACGGTAATGCATTATTCAACCGAACGGTGTCGACGTTTCCGCCTGTCCGTTTTGCTGATATCACCTGACTAAGGCCCTCCACGTGTATTGGACTTTTTCGTATATAAGCACGTAAGTACATAGCGAGAAAAGGAAAACAACGATTCCGCAGTGATTCGGCAATCCTGAAGGACTGCAGTCCGCTCGCATTCAGATGCCAAGCGAAAGCGACAAATTGCGCCAGCAAGCTCGGACGTCCGCAAGCTTTCCCCGCTGCAAATTTCAGCAATTCGACGGCAGTGCCAACTTGTCGTCGGTCAAGTGATAATTCCCCCGTGGGGTTTTCCAAGCGAGGATTCCCAGCGCAGTTGATTCGACCGTTGTTGGTATCTTCGGGTTCTTTCTCGATAGAGGCGCGCGCGATCGTTTGCAATTTTATTTTATTGAAGTAAATAAGAGTGTCATTCGATTTTCACGTCTAATTCATCCTAAAACAAGGTAAAACAATGGAATCATCTGCTTGTTATACGTATGATACGCGAAAATGTAACCATTAAATTAGCGATAGCGAATTGGTCGTTCATGCAGCAATGATAATGGCGTTAATAACTAGATTCTGTGCAATTGGTTTTTTACTCGAGCAAATAATTTCAATTACTAGATACTTAATGATCGCTGTTACACCATTATCCACCATTATCCATGTTTAATCGATACACACCGTCCGCATTCGAATTACTGCGACCGCTAACGTGACTTGCTTTAAATTCCATTAGATGTTGAACCGCGGTCGGCACATAAAAGTTTAAGTAAATTAGCACGGAACGGCCGATTAAAAACACCGCTTCTTGCAACCGCGGTCCGTATGCACAGCTTTCTCTATCTCTCTTTTGCATTGGGGCTTATGAATTATGAATGTTCCTTCCCAGCGACTGAAACATTTCCGCGCGACTCGTTATCTCATTGCGCGAAAGCACTTTTACCTCTTTTCGAATAAAACACTCATGGGTATTTTCTTTAAAATGAAAAGAATCTCGTCAGGAGAATTATGTTTCTCGATTTTACGACTCTAAAGTCACATTTCTTATCGCATAAACTAACTGCATCATTAAAAATAAGCACGATTCTGTTTGCATAAGTAAAAGATTCGAGTGACATATCACGGATGTCGAATCTCTCCATTTAGCAAATTGCTTTTAAATTTGTAGCTTGACTCTGCTTCAATTAATTTTCTAATTTTAGGAGATAAATATCACACAGCAGAGTATTTTTCTTTTATGATAATATTTAAGTATTGAGCAAAGATAGGCGACATTAAAAAAAGAGAAGTTGGTATCTGATTTTTTGTATAAAAAGCAATGAAAGTGTTCAATGAAGTTCGATAAAGTTTCTAATCTTTCTATATCTGTTTCAAATATCTAGTAAATGAACATTCATAAAATATATTTTTCGTGATGCTTACCTATATCGACTTGTCACCGAGTCGTATTAATTGAAAAAAAAGGCCTTTCCGACCTATATTGCTTCATGCTGCGATCTCGATTTGGAAACGGTGGCGGCCGATAACAGAGACTCAGAAACTACACTTTGGTTTCACAACAGCCAAGCCTTTAAACCCATTGAAGCGCGACCAAACGGAACGCCTGGTACCATCTAACGGTGCCGTAGGAGCTAGATAAAAATATCCTGTAAAATTTAGTCGTAAAGTTTATGAACATAGAATCGAAAAAACCTATCGACATAGAGATTAATTGAATTTGAAAATAGCGGAGGTAGATAAGTAACCCTTTGATGCAAGAAAAATGAAAAAAAGTAGAAAAGAATTTAATATTGATTTATCGATCGCTCATCTTTGGTAGTTTTTTTGAAAAACTCCAATGGAAAGCCCAAATGGAAGCTTAAGGTTACGTTATCATCCGTGTTGCACATATGCGATAAAAAATGTGCTTACTTTTGGCCGCGTTGATTTTACCTTACTGAGTGCGGATAACGTAGAAAATGCTGTGCCACGTCACACTTCAGCAAGTCGCGCTTTTACCGTGTGAAGTATAATCAGCTGTTGCCAGCATACAGTGCGAGCGTACGAACGTTATAGCGTTGTATCTTTCGCTTTTATCAAATTCACACTATGATCGCACAAGAATCTCCAATTATCGGTGCAAAGAAGAACTTACTCCATCACGAATTACGTGTCGATACTCAACTCCACTCAACAATCTTTATGCAGTGATAATATATACCGTGATATAAGCAAGTCTTCCATTTTTATCCAAAATATAAATAAAACATGACCTAATGTGCCGAAAAATTGGAATTTTGGTCGCTATAGGGGACGATTTCGTTGGTCGTTCGCAGCGAAACCGAAATGGCACGTGAGAATCGTAAGAGCTGCGGGTCGAGTTATTTCTGTAATCGTACTGGATTATTATTTCAAGGCAGATAGGGATATGTATATACGGTGTAAGCGTAAGGCACGCTAAACAGTACATTGCCCTGAAGAACAGAGGCGATTAAACGCGTCTAATTTTGACCGGCTTCAAGTCGACGAAACTGATGATTCGTCCGTGGTATATTTCTATTTGTCTTCCGGCCAAGTTCTATCGGAGAACTCGGTGAACGTCTTTATAAAAGATGCGCACGTACACGGAAGTATAACGGAAGAATACAATTTAGGTCAGGTGTAATCTAGGCGGCACGTAGATCCCATCACTGAAATTATTCTTACACTGAAAAAACAATAAAATTATAAGAGAAAGGCCAATGAGAGTCACGTGTTGGAAGAAAGTACGCAGAAAAATGTTAATTTTGTAAGAATATAACATGTGTCGAAGATAATTTATTTACATTTTTTTCTCCATACTTCTGTCCAACGTATGGCTCGCATTAGTCTTTCTCTTATAAGACTTTTCAAAATCTAAGAGCCTTACCTAATTAATTTGAGAAAACAATACTTGAGAATTTATCTGCGGAATTTATTCACACAGAAATACAAACTTTATTTCACAGAAATAAACTTTGTTTCCCACAAAGAAATGTTCAAGTATTTTTTTTTCAATGAACTGAAACAGATAAATATACGACAGACACGTATCAATAATGCAGGCTTCATACTCGTCGGTTAGCAACAACAGTTTTATTCCCGGGCGATCGTATACAAATAATTCTTGTGGAATGTGTGTGATAATGCACGTAACGTATCCTTATCTATGCGTGTGTTTTGCGCATCCTTTCTCGGCGACATATTGCAGGCTCATTAATTCAGCGGACTAGACATTATCATAATCGATAAATTAGGAGGCGGAGCGATTGCACGCTCTCGGGATAATCGGAAGCACAATTATTTCGCGGTTGACACGTCCCATCGGATCGATATATCTGGCGTTGTATAATACCTGTGTCCGTTCTCCTGACAAACACTTCATCGGCAGCTCCATAAATTCCCGTCGTCTTCGCGCGAACTCGCGATAAATCAGACGCGCAAGAACATTATTCCGCGCGATAATGCAACGCAAAAATTCCGAATGCAAGAAATTATGGATTTTGCAATTAGCTTCATACAAAGTGCTACGGTTTTCTCGTTCCACAATTTCTCCGTTCATCTTCGTAGTCCCCATCAGCCTCCATTAGCTGTGTCGTAAATAGGAGTGATTTCTCTTCTCTAGCGTTTCTAAAACTAGAAATTATAGATTATCGTCGCGATAATATTGTGTGGCAACAAGAGAGCCTATGGACTATGAACTATCAACTATAATAAACTATAACTATAACTATAACTATAATAATATAACTATAACTATAATAAACTATCAACTATATGTAATCGCCGATACGCAGTCGTCGATAATTAGCATCTACAAAAACGTTTGCACCAGTCACTTTCGATATGGTGTCGTTTCGCTTCTCTATATTTTACATGTTTATCTGTACAATTTCTGTGTGTCTGTCTCGACACACTGAGAGAGAGGTACTTGAATAGTTATTTGCGGGATATACAAGATCTATTTCTACAAAATATAAACTTTTATCCCACGCGTAAATTTTCAAGCATTTGTTTATCAGTGCATTTTCCATCGGCCAAAGTTCATTTTTCATCATTCAATTGTACATTTGAAACCTCTTCAATCATATATTTAAAATCGAGAAGCTATATGACTCGCACTGCTTCTCCCAAGATTGATAATGTTCTTACGGCTATGCTATCCCGGCATTATTCGCAGTTTCTACGTTGCATCAGCACGTAAATCCTCCCCTTCAGTCCGTAGGTTCTGACCTACAACACGTCACTATCTTGTAATGGAGCGCGTCTATCGCGTGGTTCAGTTGTTCCTTGAGCTCTCGAGCTTTCACGTAAACGTCCTCCTTCATCAGATTGTAGCACATGGCGACCAAACCCATTCCCAACAAGAGGTAGACGAAGTTGATAATGAGCTTCGTCTGATTGTTCTCCATGGAGTCGTCTTGTTTCCAACCGGGTACCAGGTCGCCCATGCCGATCTTGCAAAGCGACGTGACGCAAAAGTAGGCGCTGTCCAAGTAGTCCCATTTCTCCCACTCGGCGAACATGATCGAGCCGGCAAGAATGTAGCCGAATATCACCCAGAGGCAAGCGGTCGAAGGTACGGTGATCCTCTGGCCGGGTTTTCGTTGACCGGTGCACTCGTGCAGCCGCGTGTAAAGCCAGCGGAAAGTTTGCGCGAGCACCTTGCCCATGTTGAGGAAGTAGAGTACGTAGAGCGGAATGCCGAGGACCGCGTAGACCACAGTGGCGCCCTTGCCCCATTGGGTCTTCGGCACCAGACTGCCGTAGCCGATCATCGTGAACACCGACAAGCAGAACATCAACGCCGCCGGGAAGGACCATAGATCGGTGGCCTTGAGGCCGGTACAGTTGACCTTGTTGCGCTCGTTGGTGGTGATGTTCTCCTGGTAGCGCAGCAGGATGGTGTTGGACACCTCGCAGAAGGCGGTGCGGTTGAACACATTGACGGATTGATTGCTCGCGGTGCCGAACCACAACTCGTCCGCGTAGTCCTTGCGAATGGACTCGCGAACGCATACCACCTCCGGCTCCTCCAGGGTCTCGATCGTCATGAAGCCGAAGGCGCCCACGATCGCGTAGCCGACGACCAAGCCACCCACGCCCACCTGGGTGCACATGAAGGCCACCAGCTTGCGACAGCAGTCCTTGATGCGCTCCCGCGGATCGACGCCGGTCGACGTCGAGGACGAGTCTCGGCTCCTCAGGGAGGACCTCATCATCGGGACGCCGGAGCGCGGCATGTTCCGACGCGAACTACCAACGACGGTACCGCGCCAGTCGCGAGGCGAATCGACGCAGCCATGCACATGGAGAACACCACCGCCTTGGTGCTGATACTTGGCGGCAACTCGTGCGCCGCTTTTCTATTTCGGGTTCACGGGACGCCCCTCTGCGCGCAGACTTCCCTTCTCGTTTCCTCCCGCGGGATTCCACTCTGTTCGACTCCTCTCTTCCTTCTCCTGTTGAATCGTGCGGCCCCTATCACACGGCTGCGTTTCCGTTTCAACTACTCGCCCCCTCGCGGGTCATTCTCGCGGGATTGGAATCGGTGTGGTGGATTGAGATTTATCGTTGGGCTCTCTTACACGAAGGAAATACGCCAACTGAAAGTCGACGTTAGACTCTCGGCCATTCGAGATCGAATTCGATCAATCATCCGTCGCGATAGGCAATCCACAATTATGACGGGGGCCGAGCTTTCGGATTGAACGCCGGAGCCGCGTGATATATTGGACTACTTGGGGAGAATCGCATAAATTGTAAATCAATGTTGCCACGCTACTTCGGTCGGACTATTTTAATCCCGAGACGCGACTTACTCTCTTTCGACGATGACGACGCGTTCGTACGGTGAAAGAATAACTCCGTTACGAGGCGCTTGTTCGCAAACGGACTCTGTGAATTTTACTATTTTTACCGCGTCTACGATCGCCAGCCGCTGAATTCGTGGGAACCCGCGTTTGTGCGTGGAACTTGAAATAGTTACCCACGGCTGTGACGTTGCCAAATAACATTCCACTATGCGAGAGAGCCCGATGAAAAGGCATCTTTAATCGCGAAAGGAAATATGACATAAAGGGTTATAATGCAACCGGCGCGTTGTGAAAGGATCGCGAAGTAGCATTGTCTTTGTCTGAGCGTATGTATGTGTATGTGTGTGTATGTGTATGTATGAGAACGGCTTTAGTTAGCGCAATGTGTCATCGTTGTCGGTATTCCAATCAGCATCGCTAGGATATCGGAACTTCGAGGGGGAGACATAGAGAGGATCGTGTGACATAATTAACCGCATCATGGGGGAGATGGGGGAGAGCTCCCCTTTGCCGCATTACACGTGCGGAAACCAGACCAGTAAATTTAACATTGTTTCCCGCGCCGACGTGCTCTCGCTTCGACTTACGTCGACTTATGCAAATCTCGCTGGGACAAACTTCGACGTTGACACTCGCAAGATGACTGTGTGAAGATGCCACGTGTTCGTATTGCCAAGATAAACGAGATATTTTATGGAGGCACGCTATACACATTTTGGCACTTGAAACACGACTTTAGTCGTGGAAATATAAATAAATCGCTCTTGATAAATTGTACGAGTCAATTCGAAAAAAGAGAAAGTTTTATCCGATAAAACTTTTCATTTTGCACGAGTTTTACGAAAGAAACAGATCGATTTGCAGACTTTAAAACGCAACTACGACCGCATTGTAGACAATCCCTTACTTCCAATTTGCCGCTCCAAATAACATTTGTACGACGGCAATATAACTAACCTAACTCTAGCCTAAATAGACGAGAACAATTAATGATTTGTATCTCATGTTCATTAAAATGGCAAACGAGAAGTAATGATATGCAAGGTCGATCTGTTTCCCTGACGATCATCAAACAGCAAACATGCTTTTATTCTTATAACCGAGAGATTTTTCTCAGTACGCGCGATCTTTTGGCGAAGACTGTATGCTTCGGCGCTTCGCTCGGACGAAAGAGCAACATTGTAGCTTTCGATTTTGAAGGGCTCTAATGGCCACGATGATATATATCCGCATTTGATCCATTAGGAGTGACGAGAAGCAGGACACGAACGTGTCACGAGTAACATGATTTCGTGTATACTCACTTACCTCTAAAAATATCTGAACTCATTGGTAATTTGAACGCTCGAGCCACGCGCGTTCGAGAAACGCCGTCGACTGCGTTCCAAATGACATTTCACGTTTAATTACTTCGAACTGTCTGCGCAATGTTGATCAAGTTGTTTCCTCAAACACTGTGGATACAAACGAAAGAATGGAGCAGAGAAAACTTTCGGGATAAGAACTCTCAATTTTGAAGGTACAGTCGCGCGAAATGGGATTTCTCTCTCGCGAAAGCTTTACTCTTTTTTTCTCTCGTTATTACCATCTTTGAAGAATGTCAGACTCGCAGAAACTTCGCTCGAGCGCGAACTCGCGACTGTCATCGATGTCGATCGGAGGCGCGCCTTGCGGATCGATTGATCGGAAGTGCAATTTCGCGGGGGTCCGTGGTTTGGGCACGTCGTCAGCATGTCGTCAGCACGTCGTCTCTTCAAGAAATTTGCACCGTGTAGATCAGTCGGGCGGCGGTCGTCGTGCCAGTTGCATCTCGGCAAAATGACGGCATGTGCATCACGTGTGAAATTCGGTTTAGATTGCCCACTGGTGATTACGCTAGCGTTGCTTTGCGCAGGTAAAGAGCATCTCGCAAACTTTTTGATAACATCCCGCGGCTCTTTGCGTTTGCGGATCATAGTCGTCCTCTTTCCGGTTTCGTGGTGTTTCTATATTTTTCATAAATTAAATTCTTCAAATGAGTATATTCCGATTTTCTAGAAAGTCTACGCGTGTTTTGAATTTTTGCTGACAAAATCTCCCAATTGTTTCTCTTGTATTATAAAATATATTTTAGAAAATGTTGGGGAAACTCGGTTATTTTGATAATGAAGGTACATACAAGGTATCCGATGATGACACTTGAAACTCTTGTGCGGATTAAGTTAGACTGAACAAAAAAGTGCTCTACCAAACAACCACATAGATACTTGAGTTATTTTGATTAAAGAAGATTTTGGTCAACGATCGCAGGTTTTCGAATCTTCTTTCGTTTATAAGATTAGCGCGTGATTACTCGCTAATTTTCTTTCAACAATAACTCAAAATTTTACGAGGTTATTTGCAGAATAAATGAGGGAATTTTTCGTTTGATCTGATCTACACGGGAGTTCCATATGTTATCATCAAACACTTTGTATGAGCACTTATGTTGGTTTTACCATATATCTCTTCTGATTGCATAAACATGGCTCCCAGGAACGCTCCTGTAAGAATGACGCTGTTATTTATTTTAAGCCAATATAAGATCCCCGAAGGTACCTGCAGCTGCTCGTGAACCAAACGGACGTTACACACGATCGGTCGATGAATGCGCAAAACGCGAGTCTAAATTTAAGATTTTGAAACGTGTTTTGTCCGCTCGCGAATTCATATTTAGTCGAACAGTCGTCCCAATTCGCACGGACCACAGCAGTCTAGTATTCATGTGATGCAACCTTCTGGCGAAATGTGATGCAACGCGCTTAAACACTTCTTACGACACTTTTATCAATCGCTTGTACGAGAATAAATCGTAAATTACGTAGTCAGCGCGGTGTCAGATTAAGAAGTATGACTTCTATCGTCCGATAAGCCGATTAGCCGTTGCGGTCCAGTTGCAGATCACGAACCGGCGGGGCCTCCTCCGCATTGCCCGGCACGTTAAATCTCTCTCGCGCGATAGTTCCTCGTGTAATCACTCGGGGTTATCCATTTAGATTCACGTCGGGATTCATCAGTCGTATGCCCGTCGTCATCGCGCTCGTATGTCACGACCGTCGCGACCGTTCCTTCCTAGGTGGCTCCCCGCGATGCATCTCCTCCGCCTGATCGGTCTCGCTCTTCTAGGTAAGGACTCTTCACGTGCTCTTCACTCGCTCGATTGCTCATTCCCGCCGCGATTGCCGTACCGTTCTTTCGCCTGCCAAACCGTTCGGACGAGTCGATCGGTGTTACGCTGAGGAGAAAGAAAAATTGCCGATGAAAATCTGGACGAATCTGAGTTTTTTCAGCCAATCGATTCGCGGTTATCGCATGTGATTTCGTGAATCATCGGAAATCGCTGCAGTTGGTATCGGCTCGCGCAACACGTGAGTAGTGCGGTTTTGTCCCTTTCCCACCTGTTCTCGTAATTTATGGATCTACCAGCTTAAGCTCTACCCGGCGTTGTCCGAGTTATCACAAGGTGTTAAGAGGATGAAGTCAGGGGCTGGGGATGGGAGGTGTGTCCAGATTTCATGGGGCCTTTCCGCGGACTCTTAGACAGTAATTACGCAAAATTTGATTCAGATCAGTTGAAGGGTTCAGAAGTTTATAGGGAATTTACAGACAGACAGACGTTCTGTTTTAAACAGCTTGCAAAGTTAAAGGTACTACAAAGAGTTACGAGCTATTCTAAAACTAAGTGCAAAATATGAAATTTTTGTTTTCTATCAACCGTTTGATGCCGAAGATAACATTATTTAATGAAGAGAAATGAAGTTAGTTTACACTCTGTATATATATGTAGATTCGTCCCACGATTCTTTCTTTTTTAACAATTGGTCCATATCAGTTGTGACACATCCAGTTGCGTGGACTTTCGAGTCGAAACGCAAAATTTCGCGCTCCTCGTTCCCCACGTACTACTTCCGCGTACAGAATCGTTCGGCGCACGCACTTTTGTTTAACTTAAACTCGCGCCGCTTCCTCTCCGTTTATTTTCTCACGCGCGTATCTTCGCGCGGGCTGTCGCTTATTTTCTTTTTTTTCCGATCGTTCGTTCTCTCTATTTCAATATCTCATTATCTAAAGCACGCGGGAACAAGCCGCAATGTGCGACTAGAGACAGGTGGTCTGCTATTTTTCGCGCGAGCATCGTTACACATCGTCTTGTCCAATGAGAGGATTTGCTTTCTCCTGGGCGAGACGGACTCACGCTTTTCGGGACTAACGCCAAAAAAGAAAATAGAGCGGGCAGCCTATCTGTATCTACGTTCGATATCTCGACCATTCGTCTCTCACGTTTTCTTTCATAACACAACGTTGTCTGTTGAACACGTGGAAAGAGAGCGCGCTGTAAATAACGAGAAGTGGCACGACGTCTCACCTCCTCCTTTTGTCTTTCTCTTCCTCCTGCTGCCCGATTCAACTTGTACCGTGAGAAAGCGCACGACAAATGCCCAAATGTCGACCTATTTGTGCCCCGCGCAATCTCAAATATCCCTAACTGCGGACGAAACTCATCCCGATCGGCGATCAGCCGGTCGCTCGTTGTCCCTGTAGCGGAAGTGTGCATTATGCTCGTTAAAGTCTGTTTGCCGTTTGAGCGATTCTGTCGTGGTTGCGGCGCGCGCTGATCCAGAAAGCGCCGGCGTTTATCCTACCGATTGCGGTCCAGTTGTCGACGATGACGACGCCAAAGGCGCGGGCACGCGGCCTCCTTCAGCGACGCGGCGAGCGCCGACGACGACGACTTCGCCGTCGGCTTTTCCTCGGCCGTTCGATCGAATTGGGAACAAGTGCGAACAAATTCGCCGCGAGCGCGCGCGGTCAATGAGGTCAATTCTGTTTCCTGTGTCGTGCGCGTTCAATTACCGATCGAGCTCACCGGAGAGCCGAATGTAAGCGCGCGCGCGCGCGCCGACGTGGAAATAATTATTTTATTGGTCGTTCGTGCGAGTTCTCGTCAAATTGATGCCGCGGCCTGAGGACGCGGTCGCGATGCCGGCTTCGTCAGACAGCGATCGTCACGCGTCTCCGTAAAATGTCGCGCTGACGAATTTTCGCACCTGACGCCGCGGAATCGGCGCGGATTACGGTAAACCGCGAGGTGCTACGTTAATGATAATAATCGCATTGTTATCATGTGTGCAACATGCAGCAACGACGAATATTGTGTGTGTTTCGTTTGCAGGATTACACGCATCGAGAGCGAGTGACTGGGACTATGGGGGCGAACATGGTAATTGCGATTATTACACGGACTAAACAACTCTGTTAGTGCAACTGCATTTTCCGTCGCTCGGGGACCGGATGAGAAAATCGTTTGTGGGAACGATCGTCTTTCGCAGATTTTAAGTTTTCAAATTGCTCTCAAGGTTTCGGCAAATTGCTCTCAGCTATTTCGAGCGAGTTTTAACGCAGTCGATTGTTTAGACGAATGTTTTCGGTCGCAGAGATAAAACTGAGAGAAATTATCTGATAAAAAATTAGCAAACAGATATTTCCGATCAATTTTTATATTCGATCAGGATATCCTATTAAATTTAATTGAGTGGTTTCGATCATAATGGCATATCATCGGATAAACTGATAAAAAAAATTACGAATAATTTCTGCATATTATTTCTTATCTGCGAATTTTTCGTCTGGTCTCCATCCAGTCGATTTGCAATAATTGAGCTTCTGCTCACTTGAAATGTGCTTGCGGCAACGGTGCTTTATCGGAAACGTGTAATTTATAATTACTTCCACTCAACGATAATAGTTCTCAAGAATACAGACAAAAAAATGATACGAATATCAGACGGATAAGGTCGTTTTCGCGATTCTCAAGCTCGATGCTTCACTCGTAATAAGCGATAAGTGCATTCTCCTCGCTTACGTGAAACTTGCATGCAGGCCATTAACGATCTAATAACCGCGGCCTTGACTGTCACTTGAAGGTATTTAGTGAACGAAGTCAGTGTATTGATGAAACAAAAGAATCGTTCAAGTAAGCGCATTGTTCGGTAATAACGCACAAATGACTCGTCCCCTAACAAATACTGGCCTGAGAAGCTTGCCAAAATACCAACGATACGACGCATAAATTAGAACGCACATCTCACATGCGGACGCAAAATGCAAAATTACGAATTGAAATTCGTCGTTCCTTCCAAAAAAAAAAAAAAAAGAAGAAAGTAAGGGAAAAAGGGAATATTGCACATTCTAGAACTATCATGAACAAGACATTTTTTATTTTTTCTTTTTTGTAACAATCGGTATACGATTTAGCTACACATTCATTCATTGCAATCACAATTGTTCTGTCCGCGTGTTAGCAAATTTTTTGAACAACTCCACAGGACCAGAGAACTGGACGGGAATATGTAAAACCGGGAAGAAGCAGTCGCCGATCGATATTGTAACAGACGAGGCCATAAGGTCTGATCTCGGTGCACTCAAATTCGACCGATACGACTTCGCGTTTCCCGGCACGGTAACAAACACCGGTCATTCCGGTAAGCTCCACGTTAGACTATATAGGATCTAGTTATATAAATAGCGCTCAATGGAAATATACATGTCTTCTGAATATATTTTTTGAAAGAAAAATTTTACACGTTCGCTGCCACAGTTGATTTGAAGAATTTTCTCTACAGAACACGTTACATTTGTTTTCACTGTACAAAACAGACTTGATTTGTTTACATGTGGATACACAAAGAAAAATGTCGTTGTCATACATCTGTCACATTAATAGCGAACATGTTAAGTACAGTTGAATATTTTAAGTAAAAATGTAAGAGAGACTAATTGACTATCAGAATAAGTTGGCAAAATCAAAAAGAGGCATATGTTTTCGTAATGAATCGCGTCACAGTGCAAGTTAAGCTGGGCGGAGTGCCGATCCACGTGAGCGGCAGCAATCTGCCGTCGCTGTACGTTCTGGAGCAGATGCATTTTCACTGGGACGCCGAGCACACCGTGGACAGTACTCGTTACCCGCTGGAATTGCATTTCGTGCATTACGACATTCAGTACGAGAATTTCAGCGTAGCCGCGGAACACGAGAACGGCGTAGTGGTGGTTGCCGTGCTGTTCGAGGTGGGAAACGCGTTATCCATTCGCGCAACATTCACATGAATGCGAGCGTATTTTCGCGTAGAGACGATGCGTTTACGTACCTTCGTTGCAGTTGAGCGCCGAGGATAATGTGGACCTGACAGTGATCCTAAAATTGACGGAGATGGTATCGCACTGGGTGGGAAAGAGCATGGTGACTATACAAAAGAAGCTGATACCCTTTCTGCTGTTGCCGAAGGACCACACAACGTACTACCACTATCAGGGGTCCTTGACCACTCCGGGATGCCAGGAGTCCGTCATGTGGTTCATCATGACCGAAAGGCTCACGGTATCGGAAACACAGGTGATTCGACAGGATTTTCTCAATCGAGCGCTCAGAGAAGCGTTAATTTATTTCGTATTACGAAAGTGATAAAGCATGTTTGTTTTGAAGACGAAATTGAAAAAGCATGTTTGTTTTGAAGGCGAGTTTCTTTTTCGAGCGAAAAGCTCTCTTTCCGCGATCTAAATCGTCTCTGTGTTCGGGTGAACAGGTGAACGTGTTTAAAAGCGTGATGAACGGCGACTACGCCCTGCAGCACAATTACAGACCCGTTCAGCTCCTCGGCGACAGGAAGGTGTACCATCGCCTGGAAGGATATTCCGCAGCGTCTTCGTTCACTTCGAGTGTAGTCTCGAGCATCCTCAGTGTCATACTAGTTAGACTGTTGCAGTCGTGCGAGGGCTTTTAGAATATATTCTTGCTCGACACATGCGCCTGTAAGTTACAGCGGCATGATATCATTCGTTTACATCGCTTTTGGGAAACACGAAACGTGTATTTATTATGGCAAATTCGTTCATTCGCAACTGCATCAGTCGATAAGGCGTTCTGGATTCCGCGTTGACACTGAGAACTCTGGAATTATCACTATCGATGTTGATACGCAAATTTTCACTTATAATAGAAATCATTTTTTACAACGCAGCATCGAAAAAATATGTCAAACAAAAATTTGTAAAGATGAAAAATTGATGGTTCTTCTTTTAAATTTCGTTACTGTGTTGGCTTTTTTCAGATCTTCCACTGTTGAACGCTTAATTGTTATTTTAACTTGTGTATAGTAATTTTTTTAATGTAAAAATATCTTTGATGCAACAGATGTATCATCGCTGATTAGCATGTGTAATGTATGTGATGTGTGAAAGCGCAAATGAGCGTTAATGTCGAACGACGTGTCGCCGATTTGCGAGCACATGTCAACATGTAAATGTGCCAAATAAAATGTGCATTTTTATAAAAACGATTAATCCCTTATATTTGTAGATACATAAAAACCTCTTTGGAGCAAATATCGTGATGCACGACACCACGCTCCCTCTTCTAACTAACTCTTTTCGCTAGTAATAGAAATAGTTTTGTAAAGTGATTGAAAGAAGACAGATGTCGATGATTTCTCTGGCAGTGGAGCTTGAGTTACCTTTCGCGCAAATTAACTTTAGTCTCGATTAAAAAACAATATTTGTTAGTAACAATGTTATTTTCATTACCTTGTTTTACTGCAACTTCTCCGTTAGAATACGGTGGCTGTTTCAATAGCAGTTCTCTAAAGTTGCTCCGACACGAAACTCCACTCACTCGAGGTCAATTCTACCCCTCGATAATTAATTTGTACATTCTGGGGTCTGCTGTCGTCCTACTGCCCACGACACGCACACTGCGGAATGTCAAATACTGCAGCTCCGCATTTCGCGACGTTTAACAGCATACCATAAGATAATTGTTGCTTCACCAGCATGGTGAACGCAATTACAAGAGAGCTAATGATTTCGTCTGTTCACCTGATAAACAGACCAGAGCGCACACATTCATCACGTATAATGAATAGTCGTATAGTATCGCGACATACTTATTTGCGATGTGCTATCCCGCTCGAAATTATAGTCCATTCAAACACATATTTTATTCTTCATATTTTAAGTCGATGAACAAAGGCGCAAATACACGATATTAATGTGAGTTAGGAAGAGAAACGGAATTGCAAGGGAAACGTCGAGTCGATGGGCGGTCTACTGTAAGTTCCGATGTGATGACACAAAAGTCATTCGTTTCCGCTTGTATAGGGAGCAACGTTCGCGAAGACGTAGAGTGTTGTTTCACACGAGACGGAAATTAACGCAAACGCGAATACAATCGCAGATGCCAACCGTGATTGTAGGCCACGCTGAACGAGACTACTTTGATAAATGAAGAATCGCGCCATCAACATGGACTTCAGAAGCGCGAATTCTTTGAACAGTCGAGTGAATCTGCTGTCGGGCAATCTGCTGCCGATAGCGGGCGGTGATTCGACATTTTCGCTGATCTGGCACGTATACAGCATCATCGTTTGGATAATTGAACTGGTTCACACGATCGCGCTGATCTTTGGGTTAGTTCTGGCGCCGCCAGAGAAAGCCCTGAAAGACGGCACCGTGTGCGTCGTGGTCACCCTGGAGGTCTCCTTCATGCTCACCCGACTTTATACGAGCCGGAAGATATTAGAGCGAGTCGTCGTCAAGATGAACGACATCCTGAGCGACGCGGACGAGACGATGAAGTACATCGTCAAGTCAACTTTGAGTCCGATAACGAAGACCTTTACGTTGTACGGCCTGATAGCCGGATCGACCATCATCATATGGACCATACAGCCGGTGACGTTTGCCTTTGACAAGGACGCCTTCTTCTACGTGGATTACAATTTGCCGTGCGCATTCAGCACTGAGCCGTTCTCGCGCGGCATGCTGGTCGTGTCCTCTGTCTTCATGACGATCGGCAGCCTGTTGCTGTTCCTGAAGAAATACAGTGTGGACGTGTACATGATGCATCTGGTGCTGATGTTGACCGCGCAGTATCGATACACGGCGGAGAGACTGATGTTGTTGTTTCGAGATCTTCACGAGGATAGTCGCGTGGACGACTGGCGCGACAAGACGCTTCGTCGTGGGACGGATCGGCGGATGGAAAGGGAGTTGAGAACGTTATGTCGGCACCACAACATGGTTTTACGGTAAGCACGTTGTGGTCGAATCGGTAATGAATAACGTATAATTGATAATTACAAAAAAGAAATAAACAGATATTAAATAACAACGGATTTCTCGTTCGATCGGATAGCCAAAATGACCGGCTGATCCGATTGAACGATTACGTCCTCAAGAAACTAAGATCGCGCAGCGACTTCCAAATTTTACTCAACGCTTAAACGCGCTTTTCTTACAATTCTTTGCAATATTTTTGTGGATTCCACGAGCATATTCTTCGTGTTTCAGCATATCGTTTATGTTGAGAAAACTGCTATCTGTGAACTTCAGTTTGCTTTACATGAACAGCGTCTTTCGCTTCTGTTGTATAGGTATTCTTATGAGTACAGTGAGTACTAATTGTTAACGTTAATTGTTCTATAAAACTATTTTCCAATTAATTAAGATCGATCGTATTGAGAATTGTACAGTCAACGGAGGAAAGAGGGAAATTAATAAAAGAATTTTTTTCTATGACGAGCGAAACATTCTTATATATTTTCAGATACCATCGCTAACTTTAACGGAAGGGATGTCCATCATATTGTTCTCACTCGGTTCGGTAATGCAATTCTTTCTGTTATGTTCCTCTGTGCAAACGTTGTCGGACGCGGTAAGATCTCTCGCATTGCGCAATTCTTTCTACATTAGGAGAAATTATCCGATAAAAAATTTACAAACGAATATTTTCGAGAAAAATACCGATGAATTTTTGTATTCAATCAGGAAACATCTGATGAGAAATATCGGTTCATAATTTTTTGATCGGTTTATCTGATGAAATGCCGTTATGATCGGAAATATCCAAATAAATTTAATCGGACATATCAAATATAAAAATTGATTGGGATTTGATCAGAAATATCTGTTTGTTAATGTTTTTTATCGAAACATTTTTCTGAATGTACGGAAGCAAGAAAGAAGTGTATCGATATAAAGAACTGAATATACGTCAAATCATTATTTACATATCGAATATAGAGTACGGAAATAACGGATAAAGCATTTGACGAAAGCTGGTATCAGTGTGGTCCGTCGATGAAAGTTACATTCTTGTTGCTGATAATGGCCAACAATCTGGACTGTAAAATCGCGGCGATTGAGAAGTTCAATCTGTCTCTGCCCTCCTTTATGACGGTAAAACTTTACACAACATCTGCATTATTATTTTACTTTGTGAAATTCTCAACGTTTTAAATTCCTCTCCTCAAATTATTTAACGATTTTTTTTAACTTAGCAATTTTTTAGATCATGAATCAATCATACTCAATCGCACTTTTATTTCTAAGAGCAAATTGAGTGCAACAAGGGACACGTCTCGAGTATGGAAAATATAGGATTTCTGGACCATCTCAGTTAATTATTACATATAATTGGTAATCGTATGTCGTGTATGTATCTAATGACAGGTGATTACAAGGGGTAAAGGGAGTTAAGAGATGCGATTTTAAGACGGATAGCTCAGACGAGTCTAAAGCCTACGGCACACGGTGCGTGTTTTGCTGCTAGTTTAGTTAACAGATTCCTTGCGCGCTGCGCTGTGGACTGCGTTGCGTGTTGATAAAATGGCAATGCTGCTAGTTTTCATTTCACGTGATAGACGTAGATTTGTTCTTTTTAGTTACACTAAGTTGTACTTTGTACTTTTTATACCGACCTAAAACCGACATTTTAACTCAAATTTTTCTTTTATTTTCTTTATTTCTTCTTTTCTTTTTATTAATAAAAAAGAGTTATTGCAGCTAATTTTTTTTCTTGCAACTTTTACCACTATAAAAAATATTAAAAATAATTATTATATACAATATGTATATATATAATTATACAAAAATTACATTACACAAATAAGTTATTATACGGAATATATATAATGATAATATTAATATATATATATATATATATTTAATTACCTACTATCATATATTGCCAGTTCTGACATGTTGCACTTTTACTCAGCTAGCATCAAAACACGTAGCAAAAATAGCATATGTTTTATCATCTAAAACTAGCAAGCTAACACGCAGCGTACAAAATTTCTAGCTTTATAGCTAGCATATTTGTTCGCATGGTTAAGTCGCATACGATTACCACGATTAACACGAAAACACGCACCGTGTGCCGTAGGCTTAATTCACATAATGACGCAAAAGTGTGAATATAATTCACATTTTGGCTCAATTTATCTCTTTTTTATTAGCTCCATGATAACGCTACCGATAAATTCGTCTCCTATCACCCTTATTTTCCTACGATGATTTTTATCAAATCAGAGGTAAACACAAATAAATAAATTTATTGATCATTTGTGTCGTGCTCTATTTCTTCTTTAATATCTATGGTACTCATTATCAATGAAAGATATATATATATATATACAAATCATCATATACCATCAGCATATACAACTAAAAGTTAATTAGTCAATTGATCTTTCGGAATATACTTACTGTGGCCATTGATTCGTAAATTTAGAGACTTTTTGTGGCATAGCACTTTCGATGTCCACCCGAATTAAGTGGACAGTGGATCCAGTGGATTAATCCTCGGTGACTCTTTCTCGCACAAAACGTGGAACATCATCAGGTACTGCGACTTGTTTCGAATCCCCTGCTCTGCAAAGAACAACGGGATGCTATAAGATAATTGTCACATTTGTCCGAGGACACGCTGCAGTGTGTACGCTGATCAATTCAGTATCATAGAACGTGCACGTGGATAATTTCAGACTCTCATATTAGTCAGCTCTGCAAATCAACTACATGACAAATGTAGCATCGTGTTGAACAAATTACACCCTTTCACGGTGTATTGCTCTCTCTCGATGTCTACTTATTTATAAACTTATATGTTTCTTCATGACAAGTCCCCCTTTGAAATCATTATTCGGAAATATGCTACATTGTTGACGATAATTAAGTTCGCGACGATTCCGCGAAACGGAACATCATATATCACATATTAATAAGAACTTGGAATAAAGTAAAACCCAAAGGGAATAGTGAACTGCAGAATAGCATTAACTTAGAATTTTCAATTCTTTGTACTTTAAATACAGAGAGGGTCGCTCATCCTCATTCGTAAAGGAAGGGGAACGCGAGCGATTGAACCACCGACTTTCACAGACTGCTTTGTCGTCAATGTAATTCGAAACTACCATGAAGATCGAAGGACAAAGAGAGAAAAAGAACATGGATTTTCGAAATTTGAATCCTCTAAATATCCGAGCGAATCTGCTGTCGGGCAATCTATTGCCGATAACGCCCGACGACTCGCGACCTTCTATTCTCTGGCGAGCATATGGCGTCATCATACTGTTGATCGAAGTGATACAGATCGCCGGGTTCATATTCGGTTTAATCCTGGCGCCGCAAAAGAAAACTCTGAAGGAGGGCAGCATCGGCGTCATGGTCACTATAGAAGTGATCGTTATGCTCACTCGTTTCTACGCGCACAAGAAGCTACTGAAACGGGTGATCGGCAAGTTGAACGATCTGCTGCGAGACGCGGATGAGACTATGAAGGACATCGTGAGGTCGATCCTGAAGCCAAAGATAATGCCGTTAACGTTGTATGGAATATTCAGCGTTATCTCGTTCTTGGTGTGGAACATAGAGCCGCTTTTGTTGGTTTTCAACAGAAACACTTTCTTCTACTCGGATTACAATGTTCCAACGGCCTTCTCCGCCGAACCATTCTCCACCTCCGTCTTGATCCCGTCGATTCTCATCATGGCGTTCGGTGGCTCGTCTCGAATTCTCAAAAAGTACAGCTTGGACGTTTATATGATGCACCTAGTGCTGCTATTGACCGCGCAATATCGATACATGGCAATAAAACTCGCCCAGTTATTCCGACATCCGCGGGAGACTGGGGGAGGGCGCTCTGAGGAAGATCGATGGGTGGAAGAGTTGAGAACATTGTGTCAACATTACAACACCGTTATATGGTAAGCACGCTGCACTCCTCTAATCAGAGTCGGGACTGCGTAATAGAGAAGTATTTTCGATTTTACATCTTGTCGTGCTTACAAACACTCTGTGTTTCAGCATATCATTGATACTGAAGAAGCTGCTGTCTTTGAACTTCAGTTTGATCTTCTTGACAAGCGTTCTCCGGTTTTGCTTTCTCTGTGTTACGATAACCGCAGTGAGTAAGAGTTCAGAATCGTTAACCTTATTTGCATTAGAGGTATCGTCTGAACAATCATCAGCCAGATAATTGTCGACCGAACGTGCGGCTTGTATAAAATACGATATTGTTGACTAATTAATGTCAATTATCTTAAAATGTGTCACGATTTTCACGGATTTTCAGATACCGTCGTTGACTTTCGCGGAAAGTTTCTCAGTTCTACTATTTACGTTCAGCATATTAATGCAATTCTTTCTCTTGTGTTCTTCCGTACAATTATTATTAAACGCGGTAAGATGAATAAATATTGTGAGAATATATTAAATAATCGGTTAATTAATTGGTTATAATGGAAACGGCAATTAATTAATAATTTCTTCTTATCGTGTATTTTGTGAGATATAGAGTACAGAAATAACAGATATAGCGTTTCACGGATGCTGGTATCAATATCGAGCAGCACAGCAACGTATATTTCTGTCTTTCATAATGGCCAATAATCTGGAGTGCAAATTTGCAGCGATCGAAAAGTTTAATCTGTCTCTGCCTTCGTTTATAATGGTACGACTTAATTTATTATCCAAATAAAACATTTTGTAAAACAATTATACAATGATAATCTATTATTACTATATTATAATCATTACCTAGTCCCTTTGACAAATTTTCCAACAATGTTCCAGATCATACAGCAGTCATACTCGATTGCTCTTTTGTGCTTGAAAATGAAGTAAAGAATAATCATTGGAACGAACACTACTCTCTACATGGCTGTAAGACAGAGAAAAAAGCATAGATAAACATGGTTTGCGTAATGGTCAGGAAAACACGAATATAGTACGAAGTCTTAAGAGACTGAAACACTACTGATAACTATGATACACACGATATCTTATTTCATTTTTGTTGCCTATTGCCTATTGGTCTCTAGACTGCACAGTAAATATGGAATTTGTGGAAAATTAATAAAGCTGTAGGTAATATGGCATAGAAATCTTGTAGATCATTCTGAATAAATTAGTGGACAACAATTTTAACGCTCATATCTCAATTTAGGGAGGAAATGTTGGCATGATTAAATTAAAATGCAAAAGAACGCTCGTTTGTGAAACAAGCAATTTAATATTAACGTTTAATTTCTCTAAGGAATGTATCGATGAGGTGTACTCACTTTAATCGTCGTAGATCCACGAACAAACATTTTCGAGACACTTTGTGGAACAACATTGGCACCTGCAGCTCTCCGACTTGACTCGTCGCGGATTAATCGTCTCACCACTCTTTTCAACGCGAGACGCGCATCTGGCAATGTCATGTGTATCGCAACTTCCACCGAATTCGAGACCCTGCAACCCAAGAAGAAAAGGGAAACCATAAGATAATCGTTGCTTATAGACGAAGCTTATAGTCGCGTTCGTCTCCACCGTAAACAGAATAAACACGATGTATTCCTTAAAATTACCCGCAAATTCTCTATTTTCTCGCTATGCACGATCGCGAGGCCTCCTCAAACTGTCATGCATATCGAGATATGCTACAATATCGATTATCATTAAACTATCATACGACCATGTGCCAATCACAGAACATTAGTAATTGCGACAAGGGGGAAGCGAAATGTCACCGTCCGTCCCACGCGAGGGCATATTATATTAGCGCAAATGAAGAAGAAGCGGGAGAGCTCGGGGAAAGTAATAAACTACTCGAGCTAGACTGATCGTCTGCGAGCTTTTTAATTTCAACCGTAAGCCTCATGTGTATCCTTCTGAACGAAGCAAGGAGTACTGAAAGAGTCGAGCCGCGCGACCGCGCGCGCGCGGAAGTGAAATAAACGGATACATTTTCCTCGCAAGAGTGTTTGACAAAATCGTTGAATTTTTAGTCCGGTAATCTCTTTCCAACTCAAAGAAGGAGTCAGGTCAGAAGGGAATCACGCGAGTGCACAATTCGCGCGAAAGTGCGACATCCATTTCCCGTGCAAACAGCGTTTTCGAAAGCATGGACTTCCAAAACGTGAACCCCTTGAACGCCCAACTGAACAAGCTCTCGGGCAATCTGCTGCCGATGACAGGCGACGATCCGCTGTTTCCCATAGCGTGGAGGGTATACAGCACTGTCGTGTGGCTGATGGAGGTGGTGCAAGTCAGTGCGATCATTCCGGCGCTCATGTACGTGTCGAGGGAGAAAATCTTGCAGGATGCGACGGTCGGAGTCGTCATCAGCGTAGAGGCTTTCTTTTTGTTCGCGCGAATGCATGCACACAGGGATCTCGTGAGCAGACTGATTCGGAAGCTGAACGACTTCCTGAGCGAGCGAGACGATGTCATGGAGAGCATCGTGAGGTCGACTCTGAAGCCGGTGCAGACTCCGTTGAAGTTTTACTGGATAGCCGGGTCTGTATCCGTATTTGTGTGGTGCTGCATGTCGTTCGTGCCTGTCTTGGGAAGGCGGCACTTCTTCTACGAAGATTACAGAGTGCCGGTGGCCTTCTCGAGGCAACCCTTTTCATTGGACGTCTTCCTAGTGGGAAACTTGATCGTGACTGTTTCCAGCATATATATATTTACAAGAAAAGTAGCCATGGACGTGTACATGATAAATCTCATACTCCTAGTGACGGCGCAGTATCGCTACGTGTCGACGAGACTCACGGCATTATTTCGGGAAAGTAGCTCGCAGAATCAACGGGTGAAGTCTCCAAAAGGATATTCAGACGCGAATTCGTGGGCGGAGACAGAAATGAAAGACTTGTGTCGAATTCACAACACTATAATTCAGTAAGTAAAATTGGACATATTTATGCAAGATTGATCTAACTGATGCAATTATGATTTTTGAGTTTTGTTTTACCAATGAGCAGTGCATACGACTTTCCACATAAACTAGAAAAAAGTCTAAACCTCATGGACACCAAAAATTAATTAAAAATAGTTTTTATTTTCTACTAATTGCGCCATTTTTTTTACTATAGTTACGTATTTTTACCCAATTTTTTAGAGATAAGTTTGTCAAGGAATATCCTTGAAGAGAAGACAATGGACCATGCTTAACTTCTTGAAAAAAGAATCTCAGTGTTATCTATATTTTTTAAATCAAATTTTCATCTTTTTCTCGAAATTTTTTTCGGAACATCCTTTATATAGGTGGATCATTCTTGCATAACTACGGCCAGTTGATGATCTTTCCCAAATCTAACTACTCGCCCCTTCTATTGTTCGTGACTTGATGTTCTTTCACGGAGTTTTCACGGGGCATTTTTCTCCAAAACAATGTTTTATTCTCGGTCCATAATGCATTTCTATTATGTATTTGACTACTCAACGTCTCGTGAATGTTATCGTCTTTTCTACGCTTATTTTCAGCATAACGCCGATATTAAAGAAATTACTATCTGTGAATTTTAGTTTGATATATTTGAACAACGTTTTCCGATTCTGCTTTAATGGTATTATGCTGATAATTGCGGTGAGTAATAATTCGTGCAGTGGAACTTTTGAAACGTCTTATAGATCATCAAAATAAAGTAGTACGTAATATAAAATTATGTATTAAGTGACACATTTATTTCGCTTATTTTTTATACGAAGTCTCAACTTAGAGGTTTCTCTTAAATTTAGATATCATCAGCTCCAGTGGAAGCACTAATGATTTTTATGTACATGTCCGGCGGACTGGTGCAGCTCTACATTTTATGCTTATGCGCGCATCAATTATTAGAAGCGGTACACGTTTCGTTAAAACTAACTTATTCCTTATATTTTCGAACTTTGCAATTTTCGGAGATATCACGAAATTCGTCTTCTGTAAATTCGCTTAAATTATATCCAATTACATTCATGATAAGTGAAAAAGGCATTATTTCTTTATAAGCAAAGCAGCGTTCGTTATAGCTCCGCCCAATTGCGAAAGTTCCATCTCGATTAAAAATCATTATATACAAAATTTAGAGTATGCAAGTGACGGACACGGCGTTTCACGAAAAATGGTATCATTTTGGATCATCCTTGAAACGTATGTTCTTAATGATAATAGCAGCAAATAATTTAGAGTGCAAACTTGCGGCATTCGACAAATTTAATCTCTCTCTTCCTTCGTTTATGACGGTAAGACTGAATAATGTACACCTTAGATGTGTATTACAATAATATATTATATGTATGTGTGTACGTATATATACATATATATATATATATATATATATATATATATATATATATATATATATATATATATATATATTGTGCATCATTAAAAAATTTTTCTAAAATTTGCAATATTTATTCACATATTAATATCGATATTATATGTATTAACATTAATCACATTTGTTCCTTAAATTCTTCATATATTGTTTCAGATCCTGAATCACTCGTACTCAACCGCTCTTCTTTTCTTAAGAGTAAAATAAAAATTGACTACCACAACTTTTTCTTTAATTGTTACAGTCACAGCTATGTAACCCCAGTCGTACTTTACAAACCGATAATAAAACTCACTAAACAGATTAACGCAATTTATTATGCTGTTATATATATAAAAATAATTATATTTCTATACGAACTTAACGAAAAGTCGAAAAATTACGTGTATGAAAATTAAAAATTTTAATGACAGTTATTTAAAAAGTTAAGTTAGAATGTTAGAAAATGTATTAGTACGAAACATAATAAATAATACAATCTTATAGAAATAATCTGTAAAAGCAATAAACTAGCGATATTTGTGCAATATGTAAAGGATTTATTATATGATTAAATTGAAGAAAAATAAAATAGATTTCCGACCATGCAGGACGATATGCACAAAAAAAGATTTATTTGGTTATTGAAATCAAAATTTGGTTAAAATGGGATCAATCGAATGTTTAGTAATTGCAATAAAAAAATTTATTGCGGCTGTTTTGCTTTGCTCAGTGATCAAGTAAATATATTACTAAGAAAATAGAACAAAATAACGGCAAATAAACTTTTTATAATTACCAAATATTTCGTTAATTCCAATTTAACCAAATTTGTCAGCCAAATCTCTTTTTTCAGTACAGAATATACAATTTAAATTTACAACAACATATCCTTACATTCTATTATATTCCTTAGCATGCCACAAGTAGCGAAAGAAGGCTCAGTCGAATAACGAAAAAACTTGAATATTGATGCACCCAGTTCACAAAATTGAACTTGGTACAAACTTTTTATAAAGACATCAACTAACTCCTAACGTCAAGTGTTTTATGTCTCTTTGTTCCGTCGACTTACACGCGTAGAAGTGCACTACGACAGTAAAGTCAAAATATCCGCCACTGCCAACAAAGCCAACTATAAGATAATCGTCCTCTCGTATAGATACTTAAGAGGAAATTAGTGACTACGTCTACAGACACATTCTAAACAGAATGAAAATATGATTCTGCGTGAGATCAAACTGCTTTTGCCGTTGAACTGTTTTTCCTCTCTAATTTACATGCGACATTTATTATAGACTTATATCTTTACGATGAAGTACTAAACGCGTGTGTACCATTGTCTATAAGATATATTGAGGAATAGATAAATTTCGAGAAACATAGAATGATTGTACTCGCTAATTCTTTATAATTCAACAAAGGAAACTTGATATAGGCTCACTCGCGGCGCGACAGAGCACAAAACTCGGTCGTGATCCATGAATCATTTTGAAATTACAAGTCAGAAAAACTACACGTGTTCACGGGACGAGGAGAAATCATTCTCGCGCCTTCATCACAGATGCGATGAAGGAGATGTAAAACTGAGGTAAACGCGATTACACAACATCGCGGACGGAAATTTAAAGGCTCAACAGCAGCCATGGACTTCCAAAGCGTGAATCCTTTGAATATCCGACTGAACATGATCTCGGGCAATCTACTGAAGATGACCGCCGACAACACATCGTTTCCGACTCATTGGCGCATCTACAGCGTTCTCATGTGGTTGTTACAAATAATCATAGTGATCGCGTTAATCTTCGGATGCTTGTATGTGCCAAAGGAGAAGGCTCTGAAGGACGGCATGATTTGCATCGTGGTCGCCGCGGAGATGTTCTTCATTGTCCTACGACTCTACGCTTGCAGGGACCTGGTGGCTCAAGTAATTCGCCGGATAAATGACATTCTGCGTGTCGCGGACGATACTATGAAGAGCGTCGTGATAGCAACCATGCAACCGGTCCAGACTCCGCTCCAGTTCTATTGGATCGCAGGCGTGATATCAATAATAGCGTGGAACTGCATACCGCTCGTGTTGCTATTCGAGAAGGATGTCTTCTGTTATGAGGATTACAGAATACCGGTCGCTTTCTCCGGTCAGCCGTTCGCGACCAAAACTTTCCTATTGGGCAGCTTTGTTCTATCAATCGCCTCTCTGTATATGTTTATAAAAAAGGTCGGCGTGGACGTATACATGGTTCACATGGTGTTGATGTTAACAGCGCAATATCGATATATCACGATGCGGATCACGACAATATTTCAAAATCGGAATGAAAACGATGAGTCCCCGAAAACGGGCTATTCCGAATGGGAGCAAACAGAGATGAAAGCGTTGTGCCAACATCACAACACTTTGATTCAGTAAGTACTTAAAGTCTATCGTGCTCATATAGAACTATTTCCGTACACGAAGTGTTTAAATTTCATATAGGAAAAAACGTCCAGTAGCCGGCATATTGTTCGGATTTTATCAAACATTAATGTTTATAGAAGCTTATTGATTATTTGGCAATTATTATTTGTTTGTATTATAGATTTTATTTGTTTGTATTATAGATTTTCTTTTAAGTCCTCATATGTTTTAATATTTGGTAATATCTATGTAAAAGTGCCGAAAATAGTTCCAATGCCGACCACTGCACATTTTCCCCTACAAGTCGAAGTAATAAAGACACCCAAACTATGTAAGCAAATTATTAAGATTTGTCGAATTTCCTTCCTCGCTGTAAACTCTCTTGGCCGCTTCAGTACAACATTGCTACTGAAAGAGATATTGTCACTAAACTTCAGCATATTATACATGAACGGCGTATTACGATTTTGTTTCATTGGTATCATGCTGAGTGCCGTGAGTACAATTGACAGCGCTAATCATTGTAGAAATACTTTCCAGACATTGCAAAGACGATGACCGTCTTGCAATTTTATACTGTACTGCCTTTGTAAAAATTTAGATACCCTCGACGACATTCTGGGAAGGAGTATCGATCCTCATGTACACGTCAGGAGCGATAGTCCAACTATATATTCTTTGCTCTTGCGTGCAACAATTATTGGACGCGGTAAGCAATTAACTAGCAAAACTCTTTTGGTTGATAATTATACCTTGTTACACGCTTAGTCTTGATATGTATATGCAGAGTACCGAGGTGACGGACGAAGCGTTTCACCAGAAATGGTATATGTCCGAATCGCCGATAAAGAAAATATTTATGTTGATAATTATGGCTAATAACTTGCAGTGCAAACTCGCGACGTTCGAAAAATTCAATCTCTCCCTACCCTCATTCATGATGGTGAGATTTCATGTTGTCTATTATAACTTTACGACACATCTGCTACATATAAAAAATCTTGTTTCCCGAATCTCTATACGAATCTCTTTCCTAGATACTAAATCAATCATATTCGATCGCCCTTCTGTTTCTAAAGATGAAGTGAAGAGTAAATATCACATGGTATTTATTGCTATTACTTACTTAATTAATGGCGTTAACCAATATAGCGTGACCCTTAATCCGCTGTAATTCGTAATTCTTTTGTTTTAGAAAAAATTGCTACTTGTAAAAAATAAAAGGTCAAACTTGGCGATTAAATAAGAACGTCATTAGTGTTGTAATTTACAGCATGTCTATACATCAATAATAACAGCACGGAGAAATAATAAAAATAACGTTTGTAATATTGTTTAGTATTATTTATAGACTGCGTTTTCACGCTTCATTAAACAGGCACATGGAACTTGATTAAGGAGCTAAAGAGGAGTTAAAAATTTTATCGACAGAATACTGACATTTTTCTACAAAGTTTACGTTGCATTGGTTGTACAGAATTACATATGTTTTTATGTAATGAAAGTATGGGAAAAAATAAATAGCAACATTTCCCAATATATAATACAAACAAAAAAAATTTTCATGTAAAATTCTTTATATATCATTTTAGATTCTGAATCACTCGTATTCGATCGCTCTTCTTTTTTTAAGAGTAAAGTAAACATGGATCAGCTACCGCTCAATTTTTCCTCTAATTGTTAAAGACACAGTTACGCAACCCCAGTCGTACTTTTCAAACCAGTAATGAAATTCACTAAACAGATTAACGCAACTTATTATGCTGTTATAAAAATAATTATATTCATACGAACTTAACAAAAATTCGAAAGTTATGTGTATGAAAATTAAAAATTTTAATGACAGTTATTTAAAAAGTTAAGTTAGAATGTTAGAAAGTATATTAGTACGAAACATAATAAATAATACAATCTTATAAAAATTATCTGTAAAAGCAATAAACTAGCGATATTCGTGCAATATGTAAAGGATTTATTATATGATTAAATTGAGGAAAAATAAAATGGATTTCCGACCATACGTGACAATATGTTTAAAAAAAGATTTACTAAGTTATTGAAATCAAAACTTGGTTAAAATGGGATCAACCAAATGTTTAGTAATTGCAATAAAAAAATTTCATTGCGGCTGTTTTGCTTTGCTCAGTGACCAAGTAAATATATTACTGAAAAAGTAAAGCAAAATAACGGCAAATAAACTTTTTATAATTACCAAATATTTTGTTAATTCCAATTTAACCAAACTTTGATTTTGTCAACCAAATTCCTTTTTTCAGTACAGAATATACAATTTAAATTTACAACAACATATCCTTACATTCTATTATATTCCTTAGCATGCCACAAGTAGCGAAAGAAAGCTCAGTCGAATAACGAAAAGACTTGAATATTGTTGCACCCAGTTCATAAAATTGAACTTAGTACAAACTTTTTATAAAGACATCAACTAACTCCTAACGTCAAGTGTTTTATGTCCCTTTGTTCCGTCGACTTACGCGCATAGAAGTGCACTACGACAGTAAAGTCAAAATATCCGCCACTGCCAACAAAGCCAACTATAAGATAATCGTCCTCTCGTATAGATACTTAAGAGGAAATTAGTGACTACGTCTACAGACACATTCTAAACAGAATGAAAATATGATTCTGCGTGAGATCAAACTGCTTTTGTCGTTGAACTGTTTTTCCTCTCTAATTTACGTGCAACATTTACTATAGAATTATATCTTAACGATAGAGTATTAAACGCGTGTATACCATTCTGTCTATAAAATAACATACATTGTAGCATTGAGGAATAGATAAATTTCGAGAAACGTATAATGATTTTACCTGCTAATTCTTTATAATTCAATAAAGGAAACTTGATATAGGCTCGCTCGCGGAGCGACGGAGCACAAAGCTCGATCCACGAATCATTTTGAAATTACAAATTAGAGAAGCTACACGTGTTCTCCGAACGAAGAGGAATCATTCTCGCGCAAGATACGCATAGTGCGATGAAGGAGATGTAAAACGGAAGTAAACGCGATTACATAACACCGCGGACGGAAATTTAAAGGCTCAACAGCAGCCATGGACTTCCAAAGCGTGAATCCTTTGAATGTCCGATTGAACATAATCTCGGGTAATCTACTGACGATGACCGCCGACAACACGTCGTTTTCGACTCACTGGCGCATTTACAGCGTCCTCATGTGGTTGTTACAAATAGTCATAGAGATCGCGTTAATCTTCGGATGCTTGTATGTGCCAAAGGAGAAGGCTCTGCAAGACGGCATGATTTGCATCGTGGTCTCCGCGGAGATGTTCTTCATTTTCCTACGACTCCACGCTTGCAGGGACCTAGAGGCTCAAGTAATTCGCCGTATAAATGACATTCTGCGCGTCGCGGACGATACTATGAAGAGCATCGTGATAACAACCATGCAACCGGTCCAGACTCCGCTTCAGTTCTATTTGATCGCAGGCGTGATATCAATAATAGCGTGGAACTGCGTACCGCTCGTGTTGCTATTCGAAAAGGATGTCTTCTGTTATGAGGATTACAGGATACCAGTCGCTTTCTCTGACCAACCGTTCTCGACTACAACCTTCCTCCTGGGTACCTTTGTTCTATCAGTCGGCACTCTGTATACGTTTCTAAAGAAGGTCGGCGTGGACGTATATATGGTTCACATGGTGTTGATGTTAACAGCGCAATATCGATATATCGCGGTGCGGATGACGACAATATTTCAAAATCGAAATAAAAACAATGAGTACCAGAAAACGGGCTCTTCCGAATGGGAGAAAACAGAGATGAAAGCGTTGTGCCAACATCACAACACTTTGATTCAGTAAGTACTTAAAGTCTGTCGTGCTCATACAGAATTATTTCTATACAGGAAGTGTTTAAATTTCATATAGGAAAAAACGTCCAGTAGCCGGCATGTTGTTTGGATTTTATGAAAAATTAATGTTTATAGAAGCTTATTAATTATTTGGCAACTATTATTTGTTTGTACTATAAATTTTCTTTTAAGTTTTCATATATTTTAATATTTAGTAATATCTGTGTAAAAGTGCTGAAAATAGGTCCAATGCCGACCACTGCATATTTTCCCCTATAAGTTGACGTAAAGTAACAAAGAAACTCAAACTATGTAAGCAAATTATTAAGATAATTTGTCGAATTTCCTTCCTCGGCTGCAAACTCTCCTGGCCGTTTCAGTATAACTTTGCTACTGAAAGAGATATTGTCTCTAAACTTCAGCGTATTGTATATGAACGGCGTACTGCGATTCTGTTTTATTGGTATCATGATGAGTGCCGTGAGTACAACTGACAACGTTAATCATTGTAGAAATATTTTTTAGAAAGACATTGCAAAGGCGATGACCATCTTGCAATTTTATATTATATTGCTTATATCACTTTGTAAAAATTTAGATACCTTCGACGACATTCTGGGAAGCAGTATCGATCCTCATGTATGCGTCAGGGGCGATAGTCCAACTATATATTCTTTGCTCTTGCGTGCAGCAATTATTGGACGCGGTAAGCAATTAACTAGCAAAACTCTTTTGATTGATAATTATACCTTATTACACGCTTGGTCTTGGTATGTATATGCAGAGTACCGAGGTGACGGACGAAGCGTTTCACCACAAATGGTATATGTGCCAATCGCCGATAAAGAAAATATTTATGTTGATAATTATGGCTAATAACTTGGAGTGCAAACTCGCGACATTCGAAAAATTCAATCTTTCCCTGCCCTCATTCATGATGGTGAGATTTCATGTGTTGTCTATTATATAACTTTGCGACACTGCTATATCTTACAAATTTCGTTCTCCAAATTTCTATACGAATCTTTTTCCTAGATACTAAATCAATCGTATTCGATCGCCGTTCTGTTTCTAAAGATGAAGTGAAAAGTGAGCATCAGATGGCAATTATTACTATTACTTATTTAATTAATGACGTTAGTCAATGTAACGACTCTTAATCCGCTATAATTGTAATTATTTTATTTAGAAAATATCGCTACTTGTAAAAAATAAAAAATCAAACTCGGCGATTAAATAAAAACGTTATTAGTGTTGTAATTTACAGTATGTCTATACACCAATAATAACAGCACGGAGAAATAATAAAAATAACGTTTGTAATATTGTTTAGTATTATTTATAGACTGCGTTTTCACGCTTCATTAAACAGGCACATGGAACTTGAAGAAGCTGAAGTTAAAAATTTTATCGACAGAATATTGCCATTTGTCTACAAAGTTTACATTGTATTGGTTGTACAGAATTACATATGTTTTTACGGAGTGAAAGCATGTACAAAGATAAATAGAAGCATTACGTAATAGGAGCATTGTACGAGGGTGGTCTGAAAAGTTTCCGACCTCAACGTGAAGATAGCAGCACTTGTAAATAAAAGCTAGTGAATTTCGTTGTTCATCTGTTGACAGTTACTCACCGAAGTTTCAGCCATTTTGGACTCGCAGTTGTTATGTAACAGTCGTTTGAGTAAGTTGATGTGAGTGTTTTTGTGAAAATGGACAAAATCGAGTATCGAGCTGTCATTAAATATTTGTTTTTGAAAGGCAATACGCCTACGCAAATCAAAGATGAGTTGGATTCTGTGTATGGGGACTCTGCACCATCATTTACGACAGTGAAATTTTG
>NW_022639452.1:695564-748106 GCF_010583005.1 Odontomachus brunneus
CCATGGCGAAAATCCACGAATTACGGTTTGAACTGCTTGACCATCCACCTTACTCACCAGATCTAGCCCCAAGCGACTTCTTTTTGTTCCCTCATCTAAAAATTGCGCTCGGAGGACAGAGATTTTCGTCAAATGAAGAGGCAATCACCTTCGTGAACAATTATTTTGCAGAGAAAAACGCCGAGTACTATTTCGACGGGTTACAGAGATGGGAGCATCGCTGGGAGAAGTGTGTAGATTTACAAGGAGACTATGTTGAAAAATAAAAAACAATTTTCAGAAAAAATGACTTGTATCTTTGTTAGGTCGGAAACTTTTCAGACCACCCTCGTATGTGCTGGAAACGAAAAAGAATTTTAATTCAAAATCTCAAGCTGTCAGTCAGCATAATATTTACCTGATCCAAAAATTTCGCAGCTTGTTCATACCGACGCGCATCTGGCAATGCCATGTATCGCAACTTCTACCGAATTCGAGACCGTGCAACATCTCAAACGAGAAGAACAGGGAAACCATAAAATAATCGTTGCGTATAGACGAAATTTATAATTCTGTCTGCGCCGTAACCAGAATAAACATGGAGATGTATTCCTTAAAATTACTCGCAAATTCCTCTACTTTCTCGTGATGCACGATCGCGAGACCTCCTCGAACTATCATGCACTTCGAGATATGCAATATAGATTACAATATAGATTATCATTAAACTGTCATGCGGTTGTATAATAATCATAGAACATTAGTAATTGCGACAAGGGGAAAGCGAAATATCACCGTCCGTCCCACGCGAGGGCATATTATATTAGCGTAAATGAAGAAGAAGCGGGAGATCTCGAGAAAAGTAATATACTGCTCGAGTTAGATTGATCGCCTGCGAAGCTTTTTAATTTCAACCGAAAGCCTCACGTGTATCCCTTTGAACGGGACAAGTAGTGCTGAAAATGTCGAGCTGCACGACCGCGTGCGCGGATGTGAACGATACATATAGACGGATACATATTCCTTACAGGACTGTTTGACAGAATCGTTGAATTTTTAATCGGTTAAATCTCTTTTCAAATTAAAGAAGGAATCAGATCAGGAGGGAATCAAGTCGGCAAGTTCATGGTTCAGGCGAAAGTGTAACTTTCGTTTCCCGTCACCGAAAGCATGGACTTCCAAAACGTGAACCCCTTGAACGCCCAACTGAACGAGCTCTCGGGCAATCTGCCGCCGATGACAGGCGACGATCCGCAGTTTCTCACAGCGTGGAGAGTATACAGTACCGTCGTGTGGTTGATCGAGATAGTGCATATCAGCGCGACCATTCCGACGGTTATGTACGTGTCGAAAGAGAAGTTCTTCAAGGATGTGACGGTCGGAGCCGTCGTCAGCGCGGAGGCGTTCTTCTTGTTCGCGCGAATGCATGCACACAGGGATCTCGTGAGCAGACTGATTCGGAAGCTGAACGACTTCCTGAGCGAGCGAGATCACATTATGGAGAGCATCGTGAGGTCGATTTTGAAGCCGGTGCAAACTCCGTTAAAGTTTTACTGGATATCCGGATGTGTAGCCACAACGATGTGGTCCTGTATCTCGATAATGCCTGTCTTGAGGAAGCGACACTTCTTCTACGAGGATTACAGAATGCCGGTGACCCTTTCGAAGCAGCCCTTTTCGTTGGACGTCTTCCTAGCGGAGAACTTGATCGTGGCCGTCTCTAGCATGTGTATATTCACAAAGAAAATTGCCATGGACGTTTACATGATAAATCTCGTGCTCCTAGTGACGGCACAGTATCGCTACGTGTCGACGAGACTCACGAAAATATTTCGGGAAGGTACACAGAAATCAACGCGTAAAGTCTCCAAAAGGATACTCAGACGCGGATTCGTGGGCGGAGACAGAAATAAGAAACTTGTGTCGACGTCACAACACTATAGTTCAGTAAGTAGAATTGAAGGAAGTGAGGTAAAAATACATCACCTACATGTCAACTTTTTCTCTAATTGTTATAGTTCTCTAATTATTATAGTTACAGCTACGCAATGTTCATCGCACTCTTCAATGATAAAAATCAATAAACAAATGAACGTAATTTATTATGCTGTTATAAAAATAATTATATTTCCAGACGAGCTCAATGAAGATTCGATATTTGGTTCTTCAAGGAAAAGTAAAAAATAAAGCAATAAAATGTAAGAGATTTTCAGTATGTCATTTCTCGCTTCTAACGTCATCAAACCAATATGGCCGCCCCAGAAATAGCAGCGTCTTAAACTCAGATTAAGATTTAATAAGCGTTTGAGGACGTTGGTGGAATTGGCTCTTAATCTAGTAAAATTAGTGATTTCTGTTGTAGTAAAAACGTTATATCTATAGAGCATAAAAAGATTAGATAAAAGTCGGCAATTAAATAAAAATATTAGTGCTCGTGATACAATTTATAGCATGTCTATGTATCAATGCTTACTCTACATTTTGACGGCCTGAAGAAACAATAAAGATAATGGTCATAATGTTTTTTTGCAGTCTAAGTCTTAAATTATTATGAACGAGTACATCAATTAAGACACGTATTATTTATCAGTTTTATGAAAAAATTATGGTCTTGATTCAAATATTATTATTACAGCTTTGCTGCGCTCCACATCTTTATAATCGCTTTCATATAAATACGTTTTTTTTAACTGATTAGTTTCTCTATACATTGATTCACGATTATCTGTCAAATATTCTGAAGACATATTCGTACACGAATAAATTCGAGAAACGAATTCCTTGTAGTTCACAATAATAAGTATGCCGTTTTTCGCAGCATACGTTTAACATGCGACTACTTTGCAATACGCAGTCGCGCGACAGCCAACGAAGTCAACTATAAGATAATCGTCACTTGGTAGCACACGGATAATTATATAGAAATCAATGATACCATCTACTCGCGTGTAGTAAACAGAATGAAAAATGAATTCCTGCAATTAACGACTCATCATTCGGTCCCTCACCCGCGTACAACATTTCCTTCCAAATTTCTACCTTTAGTAGTGGAAGAGAGAACCGTTCATTATTTATCCCTGAGATACATCGTATATCAATTATTGTATGCAAAATGCAACAAACCTCTCAGAATAATTGTATCCGTAGTTCTTTTCATAATTACAGCAAAGGAAGTATGATGACAAATACTCGTCTTCAAAGTAATGTGTAAAGCTAGACGGTGATCCTCTACTTATTTCTAAATAGCAAGTAGGAGCTGCGCGTGTCTTTCTCAGCGAAGAAGAGTCATTTTCGCGCGAAATACATACAGCGCGATGAAGGTGATGTAAAACGGAGGTATAAAACAACGAGTACAGATCGCCGTGTAATTCCGATTCGTCATGAGAGGGTCTCTGAAGACTCAGAAGCCGACTATGGACTTCCAAAGCGTGAATCCTTTGAATATTCGACTGAACATGATCTCGGGCAATCTACTACCGATGACTGCCAACGATACGTCTTTTCCGATACTTTGGCGTGTGTACAGCGTGTTGATGTGGTTGCTTCAGATAGTCCTATTGATCGCGTTAGTTCCCGGCAGCATGTACGTGTCGACGGAGAAGTTTTTGAAAGACGGACTTGTCTGTTACGTGATCAGCGCGGAGACATTTGTCATAGTCGCGCGAATCCAAGCCCGTAGAGATTTGATGGGTCGATTGATCCGCCGTATAAACAACATTTTGAGCGCCGCGGATGATACTATGAAGAACGTCGTGATGACAACCGTGAAGTCGGTAGAGACTCCGCTTATGTTGTATTGGATCGCAGGCATGATATCGGTTTCAGTGTGGAGCTGTTTACCGCTTTGGTTGTTATTCGGGAAAGATGTTTTCTACTACGAGGATTACAGGTTGCCTGCCGCTTTCTTCAATCAACCGCTGTCGCCCAGAAAATTTCTCTTGGGAAACATCGTTCTATGGATCTGCTCCGTGTATATGTTTATAAAGAAGGTCGGCACGGACGTGTACATGGTGCATATAGTGATGCTGATAACTGCGCAGTATCGATATATCGCGGTGAAGATCGCGATGTTATTTCAAGAACGGAACGAGGACGAACACGATAAGACTTGGAAAATTGACTCTTTAGAACGGAAGACAAGGCAGATGAAGACGTTGTGTCGGCATCACAACGCTTTAATTCAGTAAGTTTCCCGGGTTCATTTACGCGATACATACTTCACAGCCATTTTTACGGCGAGTATTTTAATCAAATATCTCGGTAAAGGATAATTTAAAATGAGTAAATTAATATTTATGTATATAAATCATGAATCCAAGGTACAGAGGTGAATATTATGCATATAATTTCCCAAAATCTATTTCTTTCTTGCTTTAACTTCTTTCTACCGTGTACATACGTGTCTTGTAGTATAACATCATTGTTGAAAGAGCTGTTGTCGCTGAACTTCAGTTTGATATACCTGAACAGCGTAATGCGATTCTGCTCTATGGCTGTTATGATCAGTATTGTGAGTATAATAACTATCAACGTTAATCGTTGTAGAAATTCTTTCCAGACAACGCAGTGACAGTAACTGCCTTCCATATAATGAATTTAATATTGTATCGACGATATACTTTTGCAAAAATTTAGACAACGTCCTGGGAAAGGATGTCAGTTGTCATGTATGCGATAGGAGCCCTAGTTCAACTTTACATTTTGTGCTCTTGCGTGCAGCAATTATTGGATGCTGTAAGCAATTAACTAGCAAATCTCTGATTAATAATCCTCCTTTGTCATCCGTCCCTTTTGTGCGCATTACAGAGTACGCAAGTGACGGATAAAGCGTTTCATCGTGAATGGTATTTGTCCGGATCAATGCTAAAGAGTATATTTGTGTTGCTAATTATAGCCAACAGTTTGGAATGTAAAGTCGCAATGTTCGAAAATTTCAATCTTTCTCTATCTTCGTTCATGACGGTGAGATTTTATGTGCCGTCTATTTTAGTTCGGTGGCATTACACCTCACAAGTTTCGTTTGCCAAATCTCTTACCATACGATCTTTTCTAGATTCTAAATCAATCATATACGGTCGCCCTTCTGTTTCTAAGGTTCAAGTAAAGAATGAACATCGCACGGTAATTATAGTTGTTACTTACTGAAGTAATAATGTTAATCGACATAGTTAATCGACATGTTAATCTCGCGGACCAGTTTCACAAACGGCAATTAAGTCTTAACCTGAGTTTAAATTGTCTTCAGACAAAAAGAGTTAAACTCGGATTAAGATTTAATAGGCGTTTGAGGACGTTGGTGGAACTGGCTCTTAATCTAGTAAAATTCGTGATTCCTGTTGTAGTAAAAATGTGATACTTATGTGATACCTAGAACATAAGATTAGATAAAAGTCAGCAATTAAATAAAAATATTAGTGCTCGTGATACAATTTATAGCATGTATCAATGTTTACATTTTGACAGCCTGAAGAAACAATAAAGATAATGGTCATAGTGTTTTTTGCAGTCTTATTTTTAAATTATTAGATTTGATTTCTGGGTTTGAGCCACGATTCATCTTTGTTTGATTCCGACGTTTCAGTCGACTTGATCGTTCATTTCATGAACGACCCGATCGGTCGTTCCTCCCTGATGAAGCGGATTGAATTGTTCGCGAAACGTCGGAATCAAACTGTTTGCGCTCGATCGAGATTGTGTCGATCGTAAATCGATACGCCGGGACCGTTCTGGGATAACGCGAAGGTGACCTGGATTGTTAAGAGAAAAACCGGATTATGATATATACAAAGGAAAACATGAGCAAAGAAAGAAAATCAGCTGGATGGATATCGTTAGTTTGCAACGCAAGAAAATCAGGTGACTCGTATATCAGCTGAACAATTTTTAATTATGTCGATTTAATTCCCGGAACAAGATTTTAACCGTTCGTCGAAAAATCACAAATGTTGAGCGGAGGAATGCTTCGACGGTGAGAATGCTTCGACTATCCGAACGGAGAATCGACCGGGAAACCGGCTGTTCCAGTCAGCGTGGTCAGCGAAATGAACTCGGTGTTCGAGAATGCCAGTGAATGTTAGACGAATCTGAGTCGGTTAACACTCCGCCCTCGATGTCGGTCACCAAATATACCAATTTATCGTCGCACCGCGTGATCTCGAAGATTCAAAGAAACTTCGCTTACGGAATAATAACGTCCTTTTGATTGTACTCGCACAAAAGTTTGAATTGAAAAACCGACACGGTATCGACTTGTAACAATGTGCTATTATCCACATACCCAATATGTAGCCAATAAAATTAAAAAAAAAACTAAAATTTAAATTTAAATTTAAATAAAAAATTTAAATTAAATTAAATTAAAATAATTATTTAATTAATTAATAATTATAGGGAGAGACAGGGAGAAACAGAGAGAGATAGAGAGAGACAGGGAGAAACGAGGAGAAACGGGGAGAGACGAGGAGAGACGGGGAATGACAAGGAGAGACAGGGAGAGACGGCGAGAGATAGGGAAAGAGAGAGACAGACAGGGAGAGACAGGGAGAGGCAGGGAGACAGGAGAGGCAGGGAGAGACAGAGAGAGACAGGAAGAGACAGAAAAGGCAGGGAGAGACAGGGAGAGGCAGGGAGAGACAGGAAAGACAGGGAGAGACAGAGAGAGACAGGAAGAGACAGAAAAGGCAGGGAGAGACAGGGAGAGGCAGGGAGAGACAGGAAAGACAGGGAGAGACAGAGAGAGACAGGAAGAGACAGAAAAGGCAGGGAGAGACAGGGAGAGGCAGGGAGAGACAGGAAAGACAGGGAGAGACAGAGAGAGACAGGAAGAGACAGAAAAGGCAGGGAGAGACAGGGAGAGACATATCTCTTCTATATTTTTTTTCGTGACCTAACAAACGCAATGTCAGCTATTTGCCTGGTAATTTGACAGGCGCAAACGACACGAAGCAAGTCCACATGAAGTGAGCTAAGCGAGGGAACCAATCAACATCGCGGAAAAGCGGCAACAATTAAATCTCTTACATACCTTTTTTTAGAGAGCTTTTTTTACATGCCTTTTTTTATCCACATCTTTACAATCGCTTTCATATAAATACGTTATATACGAGTTTTCGAGATGGAGGACAGGACAATTGAAGGCGTTATGTCAGCATCACCGCACTTTAATCCAGTAAGTTTCAGCGTTTGTTTGCGTGATATGTTCTTCATCGTTATCTCTAAAAGAGGTATTGAAATCGCATTCCTTAATAAAGTGTAATTTAAAATGAGCAAAACAATGTTTACGTATATAACTTGTGAATTCGAGATACGGAGATGTATGATGTGCGTATAATTCTTGAGAATCTGTTTCTTTTGCTGTGACTTTTCCCTACCGTTTCTTTCAGCGCAACGTCGTTGTTGAAAGAGCTATTGTCTCTAGAATTATGTTTAATATACCTGAACAGTGTAATGCGATTCTGCTCTTTGAGTGTTATGATGACTAACGTAAGTATAACAATTACTAACACTAATCATTGTAGAAATTTTTTCCAGACATCACAAAGACAGTTAGACTTTCCATAGTGAATTTTATATTGTATCGACGATATATCGACTTTTAAAAAAATTTAGACAACGTTCTGGGAAACGATGTCAGTTCTCTCGTATATGATAGGAGCGCTAGTTCAACTTTACATTTTGTGTTTTTGCGTATAGCAATTATTGGATGCGGTAAGTAATCAACTAGCAAATATCTCTGGTAATTAATAAGTCTATCTTGTCATGCGTTATCCTTTTTATATGCATGACAGAGTACGCAGGTAACGGACGAAGCATTTCATTGTGAATGGTATATGTCCGGATCATTGATAAAGAGTATATTTATGTTACTAATTACAGCCAATAATTTGGAGTGCAAAGTCGCAATGTTCGAAAATTTTAATCTTTCCCTATCTTCGTTCATGACGGTGAGATTTTATGTCACTTATTCCAGTTCTATGATACTTTTACATATCGGAAGTCTCATCTTACCAAATTTATCATATTTTCTTCTTTAGATTCTAAATTAATCTTATACAATCACTCTTCTGTTTCTAAAGATGAAATAAGAAGTGACCAGGAACATCGTACGATAGTTGTCACTTTTTGATTTTACGATGCAAATTGATATAATGTAGCAAATTATTCTTCTCCCGTTAAAATATATTCATGTGTTTTATTTCAACCAAATCTTTAAAGAAAATGAAAACGTCCGATAGAAGTCAGGGACTAAATAAAAACACTAATGTTTATGCTACAATGCATATGTATCTATAGCTAAATAGTGTACCAGGAAATAATAAAACTAATAGAATGTTGCTGTTTCAATTTTTATATCTTATCGAATCATTAGAAACTTCTTGCAGTATCAAAGAACGCGTGAAGACAAATATTCTCTCGTCATGATTATATCATTGCAATTTAACTAAAGGGGTGTTTCTTATCGCGCGTACGTAATTGCAAATTCTATAAAATGATCAGCTGGGACTCAGTATATTGATTTTGCCGTCTCCCATATCTTCCATATTTGCCAAATATATTGATGATAGAGATTCGCGCGAATATACACGAGAAATAGATTTTGCGGTTCTGTTTACTGGACAAAGTATCCACGATACTTCCTGTTTAATTCAGTTTAGGTGCCAGCAGAGTGACCGAGTTAAGTACAATGTTCATCAGTTCTAGCGATTTTTGTGACCGTCAATGTGAAACGCTATAAGATAATCGTTGCTTCGTAGCGCGAGTTTAATTACAAAGAAGCTCGCAAATGAAACGTGAGAGCTTCAATCAACCGGTCCGCAAAGTACTGCGACGTTTTTTTATAAATTCCTCCGTATTCTCTATAATGAAGCACAGGTTCATCTCGAGCTACAATTTATCTTCCTCGAGTCATTTACTTGAAGACACGCATATTGTCGTCGACAACGATACTTGTATTTCGGAAAACTCGAGGCAGCAATTAAAGGATCGAAGTCGACAGTATGAACGAGTCAAATGGAACGTTGGTCTCACAGCGACATATATTGTATTAATAAGATGCGCGAAGAGTTCAACGAGAATAATAAATCGACGAAGACGACCCCACTTTCAAAGGTCAACGCGGAAGTCACGCGCTTGTTTTCCGCACGGGATGAAGAGCGACACGACGGTGGGAACATAAACAGAGGTAGATAAGCGAACAAAATTCCCTTTGTGCGAATTCCCTTTGTACTAAAATAGCGGCCTACGCAAATAATAGCGACTATATCCAGCTATATCTTATAGAATGTCCCGGCGCGCGTCGCGAGAGACCATGGACTTCGAAAACGTGAACCCACTGAACGTCCGGCTGAACGCGATCTCAGGCAATTTGTTGCCGATGTCCGCCGGCGACAAGCTGTTCCCAGGGACTTGGAAGATATACAGTGCTCTTGTGTGGTTACTTCAGCTGACTCAGCTTGTCGCTCTGTTCCTGGGGATGATGTTCGTGCCGGTGGAAGAGGCTTTAATAAACGGCACCACCACCATCGTGGTCTCCACCGAGCTGTTCTTCATAGTCGCGCGGATTCACGTGTGCAGGTGTCTGGTGATGCGGCTGATCGGGAAGCTGAACGATATACTGAGCGCCGACGACGACATCATGAGAAACGTCGTCCGAGCGACCCTAAACCCTACGGATCGGCCGCTCAAGTTCTACTGGGCGACCGCCGTATTCGCGATAGCCTCTTGGAATGGTGCGGCGATCGCGGTAGTATTCACGAAGAATACCTTCACCTATGAAGATTACAGCATGCCGGCCGCCTTTTCGAAACAGCCGTTTTCCACCGGCACTTTTCTCATGGGGAGCCTCGTGGTGTTCCTTGGCACTATGTACAACTGCACGAAGAAGGTCGGCGCGGACGTGTACATGATACACCTGGTGCTGCTGATGACGACGCAGTATCGATACATCGCGGTCAAACTCGCCGAGATTTTTCGCGGGGGAAATTTTGCGCCAAGTGACGATGGTTCTCAGGAGAGATTTGATTTCGAGATGAACCGACGGGCGGAAAGAGAGATGAGAGCGTTATGCAGACGTCACAATGCCGTCGTTCAGTAAGTACTGGCGAACTTTCGCTGAGATGCTCACGACTACGATTCTTGAAGTTTACGTTGAAAATTTCGGAATATTTCTGACTGAACGTCCGTTTCGCAGCCTAAATTACGTCTACACACGTACTCATCGGTATACATTGCACACTTTTCTTTTCAGAATGACGTTTGCGCTGAAGAAATTGCTGTCATTAATCTTCAGTCTAATTTACGTGAACAGCGTTTTTCGATTTTGCTTTATCGCCATTATGCTCAGCGCAGTAGGTAATAATTATTAATAATAGAGAAAAGATCCTAGGCTATATAATTATTACAATTTCTGTTGATGTAATACGAGAACTAGTTTCTTTGTATCACAATCTTGATACTAATATTTAACGAAAAAAAGAGACAATTAGGAAAATGTTATTATTTAATAATAATATTTTTTAAGTGTTATTACGAACGAAAGAATGAATATTGATTAATTTGGCAGCATTAACAACATTAACAAGCATTTAACATTGCTCTCTTGTAACAATCAATCTTGGTTTTCTATGCTAACTGCTTTAGGAAACGTTTCGTAAAAAATTCGAAAACATTGAACGCGTGATGCTATCGCGCGTCAGTGTGATTTATCATTATATTAGAGCGTATGAGCGACGTATTTTCGTCAAACTTCAGATACCATCGCAGCCTCTCTTGATAGGATTCTTGATCCTTGCGTATACATCCGGCGCAATGGTACAGCTTTACACGCTGTGCTCCGGCGTGCAGCAACTGTTAGACGCGGTAAGTCTTACGTAATATGTATCGTCCATACTGTCAGCTGTAAAAGCAAAGAAATAATTTTCAAATTATTGCGAACTTTTTGTTCTGTAAAGAATGAAGTTTCAGTTATCGTAATGAATAGAAATGTAAGATCAGTGTGCGATAAATCAAACCTTCCACGTCAAACTCGATCCTGAATTCCAATTGTTATATTTAATTAATTCTCCTCTTTTTAAAATCTCAATTGTTCATTTATTTTAATTTCTACATGGAAAAAGAAGTTTTGTTGGATTAACCGAATTTCTGGTAAAATATAAACGAACCAAAAATTCCGGTTGAAGTTACCAAAACTTTAATAAAACTCACAACATTTCTGATGAACTTGAACAGAAATCTCATGACATCAACCGGAATTTTCTAGTTTGTTGATATGTCACCAGAAATCCAGCTAAACTTTTTTATTCCTTGTGTTAAAGTTGTAAAAAATGTTTGGCGCGTAAGTTTACGTTGTCGAACATTATTATCCTCCCATATTTTAATTATTCGCAATAACATCAACCCTTTCTTAATATTTGTTCCACGTTTACAGTGAAATAGGTTTACTATTTAAGATATTAAATTTAAGATTGTGTTCAAGAGAGTTTTTATGTATGTATTGTTCTTTCGCATTTAATTTAGAGTACAGAACTGACGAATGAAGCATTTCACGAGGATTGGTACCGCTTCGGACCGTCAGTGAAACGTTCTTTCATGTTCCTGATAATGGCGAATAACATGGAATGCAAACTCGCGACTTTCGACAAGTTCAATCTATCTCTACCTTCGCTAATGACAGTAAGATTTCACATTTATCTCCCTTACATCTCTTATAATACATCATAACGATATCAATATAATACGGCATCGTCATATACCCTTTTCTTCTAATTCTTTGAATGATCTTTTTAGATCTTAAATCAATCGTATTCCGTCGCCTTGCTGTTTCTAAAAATGCAGTGAAAACTGATATATTCCAAATACACATAGTAGCTGTACCTATTTTCTAAGCAACGAATAAAGACCTGTAAATTTATCGATCTGCATTTTCGCGTTGCTCAATATCACAGGTTTTATCACAGTCAACTCGAGAATAGTGTGATAGGTATCAATTGGATTCAAGTTGTTGACTTAAGGTGTAAAAGTGCTTTTTACTCACCCTATAAAGTTTTATGATGTACGAAAATCCAGTTGTTTTTCTAATCCTCCGAAACAAAAGTATAAAACTGCTCTGAGATACTTTACAGATTAATGTTGGAACATCCAAACACCTGTTGCGGTATTGTATCCATGAAATACGTGTCAGATACTGCGGTTTTCCCGTGGCGGATTCCGTAGCTATGGAACAACCAACGACACGCCATAAGATAATGACTTGCTCGCGGTTATTTGTAATTGCAAAGAACTTCATGGACGCGCACCCAGTCCTGTACTACCTGTAAACAAAACGAATGCAGTACTACAGAAAATAGTCGGCTATTCTCGCGATATTTATTCCCGGCTTGCTTTGTTTCCTCACGACACAATACAGAGTCTTCTCTGAAGTCCGTCGTATAGTTCGACGAGTACAGTCGAACGATAATTACAAGACTCATTGCGGTAATTGCCACAAAAGAAGCGGAATGTCGTCGAGCATTTCGCATGATAGAGCAATACATTAATAAAGAGCGTAAAGAAGATGTAGAAATTCGAGAGGGATACGATCGGTCAGTCAATGTCTGCTAGTAGTTTTACACCCTCTTAGAAATATTGCGCACGCTCCTCCTGGTAGAAAGCAGCAAACACGATAGACGCGTCCGTGAAATTTCAGAGTTAATGCAAAATGCAAAAGTAAAATCTGTCTCGCGTCTTCGCGCTGTCACTTCGTTTTTTGCAGAACGATTTGCTGTGTAAAAGACAAAAATTGCGGTTCTAAATGAACTTCGAAAACGTGAATCCTTTCAACGTACGAGTGAACAAGATCTCGGGCAACCTGCTACCAATGGTCGCCGACGGGTCGTCGTTTCCGATACTCTGGCAGATATACAGCGTCTTGACATGGTTACTGGAGTCTATTCAAATGAGCATATTAATTCCCGGCTGCTTCATCGTGCCGAAGGAGAAGGCTCTGAAGGACGGCTTGATCGGTATCGCGGTTACCCTGGAGGTGTTTTTCATAGCTTTACGAATCCACACGCGTCGGGGACTGGTGCAACGACTGATTCGGAAACTAAACGAGATTTTGTGCTTGGAGGACGAGATGATGCGGAATATCACGACGGAGACCATGAAATCAATGCAGATCCCGCTGAAGTTCTATTGGTCGGCCGCCATGATGTCCATAGTTCTTTGGAGCAGTACGTCGCTTGTAACGATCTTGGAAAAGACATCCTTCTTTTACATGGATTACAGAATGCCGATCCGCTACGGCAAAGAGCCGATATCCATCGGCACCTTCCTGGTAGGCAGTCTTATCATAATGACCAGCAATATGGTTATCTTCACGAAGAAGGTCGCCGTGGACACTTACATGATACATCTGACGCTACTGATAACGGCACAATATCGTTACATTGCGCTGAAGCTCTCAGCGATATTTCGAGGTGAGACTCCGCGAGACAATCGCAACGATCCCATCGGCAGGGGAAATTCTAAAGTTGATCGATTCACGGAAAAGCAAATCAGAGCGGTGTGTCGACATCATAACTCTGTTGTTCAGTAAGTACATTTGCTGAAAATAGGATAGCATAAAGAAAAATTATTCTATAAAATGATTATTCTATAAAACGGACATATAGAGCCAAGTTACAGTTGTTACGTGTTTACTAAAAAATTAATAAATACACAATAGACGTTTCGACCATTGAATGTAGTCCTCTTCAATAAGTGGTATAAAGTCAAGTATAGTCTATGCAATTCGTCAAAGCTAGTGTTGTTATGTTCAAGACGCAAATTCACAACACTAGCTTGGCTCTATATGTCCGTATCAATCATTTCATAGATTTGATCTGCAGAGCTTGTATGATTTGTTTGTATATTAAAAATTATTCTGTTTCTTCGAAAAATTTGATTAATATTAAATCATGTACGGATTATGCACAAAATATTCTATTGCGATATACGCAATTGTGCAGATAAATTTTTTATTATAATTAACTATCTCATACAGTGTTCATTTAATTCTCTTTCTGTAATATAATATATTGTACGCTCTGTTTCAGCGTGACGTTCATGCTAAAAGATCTGCTGTCCTTAAACTTTAGCTTGCTATATGTTTACAGCGTATTTCGATTCTGCTTTATCGGTATTTTGGTGCTAGCAGTGAGTAAGAATTTTCAATGTGAATTATATAAACTTCCAAGAATGTTATTGCGGTTTATCGGGCAAACTCTTTTCATTTATAATATATAAATAGATTATGTGTGATTCATAAAACTTCAGATACCATCAACGACTATGTTGGAAGGTTTGATAATCGTCATGTACGCAGGCAGTGGAATAGTGCAGCTCTACATATTGTGCTCTTGCGTGCAACAGTTACTCGACGCGGTAAACAATGAAGAAACAATTTACGTCTCTTTACGCTTGATATCTCATTGACAAAGATTAAAGTTTATATAATGATTATTAATTTCTACAATTGATCTTGTTATCCTTAAAACATCACGAAAATTGCGTTGTCGACAAAACTTTTCTAAATATTATAATACAAGAGAACGAGAAATATGCTAATAGACACATAATGCTGTTTTGTGTGTAATATAGACCATTGAAATAACAGACAAAGCGTTCCACGAGGAATGGTATCTACAGGAACCATCCGTAAAACGTACATTTATATCTATGATAATGGCAAATAACTTGGAATGCAAACTCGCGATGTTTGAGAAATTCAATCTATCTTTGCCCTCGTTAATGGCGGTGAGTTTTCCGAGTGCGATTCACAGTACTATAATTTTATTATAAAGTTCCTTATAATTTGTCGAATTTCAGATCCTAAATCAATCCTATTCAATAGCTCTTCTGCTTTTAAAGACCAGTTGAAACGTGACGAGATAGCGACATCGTTTACTCACTAGTACATTCTGTTGTTCTTATAAATTTGTAACTAAGAGGATATTAAAAAATACAATGAGCGTGGATAAAAGTGGACAACTAATTTTACGGAGCATACAAAGAAGAAATTATTCAATAATCTAGAAAGTAATGTGATTTGAAATACTTTGTAAAAAAGATTACTTCGTATTAAAACTGATTTTCTAGTACAGATTGAATAACGTTTCAGTCATAGCGGTGAATTTTTACGCATCTTTCTCGTGTAATTGATGTACTGGTATGTATTTTTATTAATTCCCATATTTTCACGGATGCTTTTCTTCTATAAAGTTTTCAACAATATCTCAAATTATAAATTAAGCCTGTTCAATATCAGCCCTTTTGCTCTTAAGGACTAGTTGAGAAGCAATGAGATTGGTAACTTGCACGTTTCACATATGCTCGATAAATATACATCTCATTGTTCAGAAACTAAATATGAAAATTAATATATAAATTTCTCAGAACAGATTGCTCTTGTTATTCATTTTGTACAATTTCACTTCTGTTCCAGTGTAGTCCATAATAACTCAACATATAAACAATATTAGTCAAATATATAGATTTTAAAACTCAGAAAATAAAAAGTCTAACTAGCGCGCGCGACGTGAGACATGGAATCTGTAATACAAATCACACACCTTTACGTACATCACGTCTTAGATTACAGCTGTATTTTTCTTTGACAATAGGTATGTACAAGTAGTAAAATTGTATTAACTCTATATAAGATTAACTCTATATTGTATTAACTCTATATTGTATTAACTCTATATTTTATTACTTTTGAAAATTTGTCATTAACAGGACGTTAAATAACGACCTGCTCCGAAACATGTTGTGCAAGAAATTGAATTTCAGATTCGAGGGAATTTACTGTACGCCTAGCACATATCAAATGGTTATTTTTTCGGATTCCACAATTGCACTATAATAACGACTGCTCGGCGCTAATACTTATCACATATACATTGCTCACACTTCTTTTCAGAATGATATTCGCGCTAAAGAAATTACTGTCATTAATCTTCAGTCTAATTTACATGAACAGCGTTTTTCGGTTTTGCTTTATCGCCATTATGCTTAGCGCACTAGATAATAATTATTAATAATAGAGAAAAGATCCTAAATTAATTATTATAATTTCTTTTGATGTAATACGAGAACTAGTTCCTTTGCATTACAGCCTTAATACTAACACTTGGTCAGCGAAAAAAACAATTAGGAAAGTATTATTCTTATTCTGGACGAAAGAGGAAATATTGAGAGCGATTAATTTGACTTAACATTACAACATTAACAAGCATTTAACTTTCGTCTCTTGTAACAATCAATTCTGATTTTCTATGCTAACTATTTTAGAAAACACTTCGTAAAACAATTTGAAGATATTAAACGCATGATGCTATCACACGTCAGTATTATTACAATATAATTATTAATCAAGTTTTATTACAGTCAAGACGACAGTAGTGCGGTAGGTGCCAATTGAATTGAAATTGTTGACTTAATAAAAGTGTAAAAGTGATTTTTACTCACCCCACAATGTTCTATGATGTACGAAAGTCTAGTTGTTTTTCCGATCTTCCGAAACAAGATTATAACACTGCTTTGAGATACTTCACAGATTAATATTAGCATATCCAAACACCTGCTGCGGTATTGCATCCATGAAATGCACGTCAGATACTACGGTTTTCCCTTGACGGAAAAGTGCCTTCCGTGGCTCTGAAACAACCAATTACGCGCCATAAGATAATGACTTGCACGCAGTTCACTAGTAAAGAGCTTGATGAGCGCGCACCCAGCCCTGTACTAAACAAAATAAATACAGCACTACAAGAAATAGTCGCCTATTCTCGCGATATTTATTCCTACGTTCCTTTGTTTTCTCGCAACACAATACAGAGTCTCTTCTCCGTTGAAAAGTCCGTTGTATATTCGACGTGTACAGTCAGACGATAATTACAAGACTCACCGCGGCAATTGCTACAAAAGAAACGGAATGTCGTCGAGCGTCTCGCATGATAGAACAATACATTAATAAAGAATTCACAGAAGAAGTAGATATTCGAGAGGGATACGATCGGTCGGATCAATATCTGTTAGCAGTTTTACACCCTCTTGGAAATATTGCACACGTTCTTTATGGCAGAAAGCAGCAAACACGCGATAAACGCGTGCGTGAAATTTCAGAGGTAAATGCAAAATCCATCTCGTGTTTTCGCGCTCTTACTTTTTTGCAGAACAATTCACTGTGTAAAAGACAAATATAGCGGTTCTAAATGGATTTTGAAAGTGTGAATCCCTTCAATGTACGAGTGAACAAGATCTCGGGCAACCTGCTGCCAATGGTCACCGATGGATCGTCGTTTCCGATACTCTGGCAGATGTACAGCATCTTGACATGGTTACTGGAGTCTATTCAAATGAGCATATTAATTCCCGGCTGCTTCATCGTGCCGAAGGAGAAGGCTCTGAAGGACGGCTTAATCGGTATCGCGATCACCCTGGAAGTAATCTTCGTAATTCTACGAATCCACACGCGTCGGGGACTGGTGCAACGACTGATTCGGAAACTGAATGAGATTCTGCGCTTGGAGGACGAGATGATGCGGAATATTACGACGGAGACCCTGAAGTCGATGGAGATCCCGCTGAAGTTCTATTGGTCGGCCGGAGTGATGTCCATAGTTCTTTGGAGCAGTGCGCCGTTTATATTGGTCTTGAAAAAAACATCCTTCTTTTACATGGATTACAGAATGCCCGTCGCCTACGGCAAAGAGCCGTTGTCGACCGGCACCTTCGTGGTAGGCAGCCTTATCGTAATGACCAGTAGTGCACTCATCTTCACGAAGAAGGTCGCCGTGGACACTTACATGATACATCTGACGCTACTAATAACGGCACAATATCGTTACATCGCGCTGAAGCTCTCGACGATATTTCGAGGTGAGACTTCGCGAGACAATCGCAACGATCCCATCGGCAAGGGAAATTATTCTAAAGTCGGTCGATTCATGGAAAAACAGATCAGAATGATATGCCAACATCATAACTCTGTTGTTCAGTAAGTACATTTGCCAAAAATAGGATGTTAGCATAAAGAAAAATTATTCTCTTACTCTCCAAAAAGTGACTAATATTAAATCATGTACGCATCATACACAAAATATTCTATTGCGATACACGCAATTATGCAAATAAATTTTTTTCATAATTAATTATGTCATGCATTGTCCATTCGATCCTCTTTCTGTAATATAATATATTGTACGAACATGTATATTCTATGCGCTGTTTCAGCGTTACCTTCATGTTAAAAGAGCTACTGTCCTTAAACTTTAGTTTGCTATATGTCAATAGCGTTATTCGATTTTGCTTTGTCGGTATTATGGTGCTAGCAGTGAGTAATAATTTCTAATATGAATTATATAAATTTCCAAGAATGTTATTGCGGCTTATCGGGCAAATTTTTTTCATTTATAATATATAAATAGATTATGTATGATTCATAAAACTTTAGATACCGTCAACGACTGTGTTGGAAGGTTCCTTGATCGTCATGTACGCAAGCGGTGGAATAGTACAGCTTTACATACTGTGCTCTTGCGTGCAACAATTATTAGACGCGGTAAACGATGAAGAATGCTCTTTATATCTTATAACGATTTGATAACTCATTGACAAAGATTGAAGACAGTTTATTAAACGATTATTAATCTCTACAATTGATCTTGTCCTCAAAACGTCACGAAAATTACGTCGACAAAACTTGTATAAATATTACAATACAAGAGAACAGGAAATATGCTAATAGACATATAATACTGTTTTGTTTGTAATATAGACCGTTGAAATAACAGACAAAGCGTTCCACGAGGAATGGTATCTACAGGAACTATCCGTAAAACGTACATTTATGTTTATGATAATGGCAAATAACTTGGAATGTAAATTCGCAACGTTTGAGAAATTCAATCTATCTTTGCCCTCGTTTATGACGGTGAGTTTTCCGCGTGTGATTTTATAACGTATAATTTTATTATAAAGTTCTGTATAACACTCGTCGAATAACATATTTTAGATCCTAAATCAATCCTATTCGATAGCTCTTTTGCTTTTAAAGACCAGCTGAAACGTGACGAGAGACATCGTTTTCTCAGTAGAACATTCTATTGTTTTTATAATTTGTACCTGAGAGAATATTAAATAAGCGCGGATAAAAGTGACAATTAGTTTTACAGAGCATCCAAAAAGGAATTTTTCAACGATCTAAAAAATAATGTAATTTGAAGTACTTTGTAGAAAAGATTAATCTATATTAAAAGTACAGATTAAACAGCGTTTCACTCATGGCGGTGAAGTTTTACGTATCCTTCTCATGTGATTGATGTACTGGTATGTATTTTTATTAATTCCTATTTTTTCACAGATGCTTTTTTTCTGTAAAGTTTTCAACAATATTTCAGATTATAAATGAAGTTTATTCAATATCAGCCCTTTTGCTCTTAAGGACTAGTTGAGAAGCAATGAGTTTGGTAACGTTTCACACATGTTCGATAAATATACATCTCATTGTTCAGAAACTAAATATGAAAATGAATATATAAATTTTTCAGAACATATTCTTCTTGTTATTCATCTTTGTAAAATTTTCCACTTCTCTTCTAGTGTAGCCTATAATAACTCGATATGTAAACGATATTAGTCAAATGTGTAGATCTTAAGACTAAGAAACAATAAAAAGTTTACTTATCTAACACGACGGGAGATATGGAATCTGCAATACACATCACACACCTTTACGTCTTAGATTACTCACGTGTTAAGTTGCTTTTTCGGATTTTACGATTGCACTATAATTACTGCTCCACGGTAATAACACACATCAAGGTAATTAGATTAAACTTTATATCCTCATTGAGGACATAGTAAATAAAATATTCATGTACTCGGATAAACTGCCGATGATTATCGGAACGATCAATTTATGAATTCTTTTAACGTTCATAAGAATAGTACACGACGTTCCCTCTGAATTATTTGCTACGTGATGAGGACAGCGATATTGTTAACGATGATTAATTTCCAATGTATTTGACTAATGGTCGCGGGTTAATGCGTCAGTAATTATAAAGTAGGATGCGCGTCTCCGTCTTGCCGCACGGTCAACGCATAATATATTAACGAAGGGCGAAAAGAAGATCCTAGACAACTAATGGGTCATCCAAAGTTCGCGAGCGACTTTTAAACAACGGCGAGAATGTCTTCTGAACGTTCTTCTGGATTAGATCGACAAGCGCGGAAATGTAAATACTAATATCAAGCTAAAAGCGACTATTTATCATGCGAAACGAGCGTGCGACAATTATAGCCAATTAATTGAACTGCCTCCCTTTACGTTGATTCGAAACTCCATCTTAATGAGACAGAAGAGGAACTTCGCTAATCGAGCAAATCGTGAACCAAAAACGATTCATAAGAAGTCAGTATGAATCAAGCCTGACCATCGGAGAGCCATGCTCAGCCCGTTTCACGAAATGTTCAGTGAGCGTATGTGAATGGATGGTGATCGTGAATGAGTGGACTGATGAATTGATTGAGATCTCAGTCGCTGCGTCCCTCTGTTTCGCTCAATTCTGCAGCAACGTTAACAGCATGGATTTCCAAGGTATGAGCGCAATGAATCTTTGGATGAACCTGATCTCAGGCAATCTTCTGCCGATGACCAACGATGTTTCGTCATTCCCGCTCTTCTGGAGATTGTATGGAGTCATCACTTGGTTGTTGCTCCTGACTTACATGTACGGTTTGATATCCGGCTTCTTCTACATACCGGTAGAGAAGATCATAAAGAACGGCATGATCAGCGTAGTGATAGTCGTAGAAGTGTCTGTGATAATCACGCGAATTTACACGCAGAAGGCGTTGGTGCGGGAGTTGATCGGAAAACTGAACGAAAACCTGCGCGTACAGGACGCAGTAATGCAGGACGTCTTGACGACGACCTTAAGGTCTATAAAAGCCCCGCTGCAGTTTTACTGGGTCGCCGGCGTGATGGCCACCTTTGTATGGAGCTGCCTACCATTGCCGTTGATTTTACAGAGAAATACCTTCTACTACGTGGATTTGCAGACGCCGTTGGTCTATTGCAAAGAACCGTACTCCACCGTGGATTTCGTGCTGATCAACATTTCAGTGCTGATCAGTAACGTATTTATTTTCATCAAGAAAGTCGCCGTGGATGTGTACATGACTCATCTCGTCCTGATGATAACGGTGCAGCATCTGTACACCTCTCGAAAGCTCGTGTCGATATTTCGAGACGGTAATCGGCAGAATAATCACTGTGACCTTCGTAAAGGTTATCGTGCGTGGGCAGATTGCACCACGATAACGAAACTCAAAGGCTTATGTCGGCATCACATCCTTGCTATAAAGTAAGCGACGTTTTCGAGAAGTTACTCGGCGTTATTATTGCGCGAAACGTTAGTTCGAAATATTTTGAACTTGGACGAGTAAAAAGAAATTAATTGTACTTTCAAATGTCTCTCGAGATCCTTAAAGATAAATGCCTGTGCAAACATAGGAAACGACTCTCTGTTTCAGCTTAACATTAATGCTGAAGAAATTGCTGTCTTTGAACTTCAGTCTGATATACGTGAACAGCGTGTTTCGATTCTGCTCCATCGCTATCTTGATATTCGCGGTGAGTAGTTTTCTTTTGGCGTCAATTACTTGACGAATGAAATCACGACTATATAAACGTGACGTTTCGCGTATTCAACGCGTGAATTATTATAAGTTATAGCAGCGAAGTGTCTTGTCGTGAAACTTTAGATACCGTCCACATCTGTCATCGAAGGATTAGCAGTCTGCACTTTCGCGTGCGGCGAAATCGTTCAATTGTACATATTGTGTTCTTGCGTCCACAAATTGTTAGACGCGGTAAGTTTCATCGAAATACATCCATACAGTTTTCAACTTTCCCAAATGCAATGAAATAATTGTCAGATTTCGTACATATGTTTCATTTTTACAAGCATCAAGATATGATAGAATTTAATCGTGCGCGAGAATACCAGACGATTAAAACTAACATTCTATTGTGTGTCGTGTTTTTTTAGAGCACGAAGATAACGGATGAAGCGTTCCACGAAGACTGGTATCGATTTGGACCGTGCGTGAAACGCACGTTCATGCTAATTATAATGGCTAGTAACGTAGGGTTTAAACTTTCAACCTTTGAAAGATTCAATCTGTCTTTGCCCTCATTTATGGCGGTGAGATCTTTTCGTTTGTCGTAGCGATTACTTGTAATCGGCAAATTGTTATTCAAGATAACCTATCGTAATTTCTTAATAATCTTTTTAACTTTCAGATTTTAAATCAGTCATATTCGATCGCTCTTCTGATTCTGAAAATGACTAGAAAATAAAGGAAGCAACGTTGCGCGTGCATGAGAAATGTATATGGCAATATGTTACATATTGTTGCGCCCGCGTTAGCGAAGATGCAACGGTTTCGATAGGTATAGAGAGACAAGGTATCCTGTATAGAGAAATCCCGGTATAGGGAGATAAGCGAAAGGGCGCGGTTGACAGCGGGGAGTAACAACAGCTGACGAGGAGTAAACAACAGCTGACTGAGTTGACAACGAGTCATAGTCGCGACGGGTTTTGACTATGTATTGATACTGATACTTGTAAAGACGTGTTTCGCTGTACATAGTACAGCTTCTCGTTCTTTTATAATTGTATGTTCATTTCCTCCGTGCACCATCGCGAGTACAAGCGCGAGCGCAACATTTTGAGGGCTCGTCCAGTATCAATACAGTCGAATCACATTCGCTCGCGACTATGACTCGCTGTCAACTCATGCAGCTGTCGTTACTCCCCTTTGTCAACCGCGCTCCTTCGCTTTTCTCCCGGGATCATCGAAACCGTTGCATTTCCGGTAACGCAAGCGCAACAATATTATCAATGTGTCACATCACAAATAAAGAAAAGTTTTCATTTCAATAAAATTCGCAAATACTATTTTAGTAAATAATACACTAAAAATTTATAGTTTGATTAAAAATTAGTAATAAAATCAAAATCCAAATATTATACGGAATATGATGATTAATAACACGATAGATGTAGATGAAAAGAATATGATACATTTTTTTCCCGTTGAATAACTGTCCCAATCTTATAATTTTTGTCTCCAACAAAAGTCATTAAACAATTATAGAAACAATCATAGAAACAATTACAATAAAACTGAATAATAATTCATATAATGGAAGTCTGAAAATGTGTTTAGTAAATCGTCAAAATAAATTACAGCATAATATGAGATTGTGTATCTCTTCAAGTCAGTAATAAAATTCATCAAGTAAACGCAAATTATTTGGGTATCAAATTCAGAAAAAAATAATAATATTCTCAGAAATCTAATGAAGACTTTTAAAAAATTGAACATTTTAGTGACAGCTGGCAACGTATAAATATATAACGTACGCGGAAGATCAATAAACTCACTCTCACTGGAGACACACGGTAAGATAACTCGCTTTGAGAATGTTGCTGCGATGTACTACAAGCATCGACTTGTTATTCGAGCCGTGAACTAGTGTCTGCAGAAGACTGAATGTTGCTGCAAAAACGCTGCTGTATTAGCAGCGTTAGATTCTATTGTTAAACTGTGGCTCTATCGAATCGCCACGAAGAACAGTGCGCCATAAGATAATAAGATAATTGCTTGATATTAATCACAAAGTTGTACTGATCTCTATCTTAATAAAACGAACGATATCATTTTGAGAAATACTCTTTTATTAGATGTACAATTATAGCAAAACAAACGGACGGTTCTCCGATCGTCCACGTACGATAGAATAGTATATTAAAGGAAGTCGCGAAGAAATAGAAAGTCGAAATTTAATTGATCAAAGTCCGCAGGACGTGGCAGAAGTGTCACTCGTATTCCTATCGATAAATGGTAACAGACACGAACGTAAAGGAAACGTGTATGTGAAATAGAGATCAATACAAATATAAAGTTTCCTACATCCCTCTACTCTTCATCCTTCGCGTGAGGAGTGGCTGTTTACTCCATGCAGCGAGTTCACGTTTTCGGAAACGGTAACTAATTAAACTTCTCCGCTTTACTTGGATTGGAAAATATTAGTTTGAAATAAAGACCATCAATCAAGATCAGTTTAACCAAAATATAACACATACAAAACAGTGAAAGATATCTTGAACACATTATGGTCATGCATTCAATGTTGGCGAGTTTATCAATTCGATCGTACAATCATCACGCGCTTTTTTTCGCAGAACAATTCAGCAGATGAGAAAGAGCGATCTCGATGGACTTTCAAAGCGTGAATCCCCTCAATGTTCGATTGAACAAAGTGTCAGGCAACCTGTTACCGATGACCGACGGGTCGTCGTTTCCTATATACTGGCAGATATACAGCATTGTGATATGGCTGCTGGAGATCACTCAAATAAGTATATTAATCCCAGGCTGCTTCCTCGTGCCGACGGAGAACGCTTTAAAGGACGGCATGATCGGCGTCGCGATCACATTTGAGGTGTTCTTCGTAGTCATGCGACTACACACGTGCAGGGGACTGATACAACGCTTAATCGAGAAGCTGAACAGTATCATGCTCTTGGATGACGAGCTGATGCGGAGTACCGTGAGAACGACACTCAAGTCGATGGATATTCCTCTCAAGTTCTGTTGGTCAGCCGGCGTAGTGTCTGTAATCTTGTGGTGCAGCCCGCCGTATGTGTTGATCTTTCAGAAGGATCGCTTCTTCTACTTAGATTACAAGATGCCGGTTGCTTTCGGCACAGAGCCGTTCTCCACCGCGGTCTTCGTGGTGGGAAGCCTCATCGTGTCGACCAGCAGCGCGTACATTTTCACGAAGAAGATCGCCGCGGACACTTATATGATACATTTGATACTACTGGTGACAGCGCAGTATCGATATATCGCGTTGAAGCTATCGTTGATAATAAAAGACGGATGCTGTCCAAGAAATAATCTCAATACTCCTGTCGGGAAAGAATGTTATCTTGAGGCGGACCGACGCACGAAAAAGCAGATCAAAGCGTTGTGTCAACATCACAACGCTATGCTTTAGTGAGTACGATTTCTAATGATCCTCGAGAAGATGAGAAAGTGTAAATCATTTTTTATTATACTTTCTTTATAGGAAAGAATTCAGTCAGCCTGAGATATTACGAATATTACAATTAAACATGAAGTAATTTACAATGCGCAAATAGACGGATTTCTTGTCAATTCGATTACGATTAGTAGCCTAATGAGAAATTTATTTCTTTGATTAAATCTTTAATGCAATGTGTGTGCTGTACGTCCTCCTGTTTCAGCGTGATGCTTATGTTGAAAGAGCTGCTATCGCTGAACTTCAGTTTAATATACGTGAACAACGTTTTCCGCTTTTGCGCTATTGCTTTCATGATATTAGTAGTGAGTAAAATCATCTCTAACGCGCATCAATTAGATGGCCCCTAGATAATTGGCTATGTGATTCTTAACGATAGATGACCTGCGCGAGCAACTTCGCATTCTATCGTGCATTATTATCGGTTATAGTATATCAGCGATATGTCTTCATGAAACTTCAGGTATCATCTACGGGTTTCGTGGAAGGCTCCGCGGTGATCTTGTACGCCTGCGGTGGAATGGTTCAACTCTACTTATTGTGTTATTGCGTACAACAACTATTAGATGCGGTAAGTTCTTCTCTTCTTGAGTGTTGATTTTATGATTATTATCGTGATAGAAAATCTCCAGCTTTGAGCCAAATTCAATTTGAACATTTGCAATCTACAGCTCGCTACGTTAATGAACATTTGCATTCCACAGTTCGCTACGTTAATGAACATACGTTAGAAATATATGTTTGTATCTAACGCAGGGTGTCGAAATAACAGATAATGCCTTTCACGAAAAGTGGTACGAACACGGGACGTTCTTAAGACGTACATTTATAATGATGATAATGGCTAATAATTTGGAGTGTAAACTGTCGCGATTTGAAAAATTTAATCTGTCTTTGTCCTCGTTTATGGCGGTGAGTTTTTATATATTGTCTTCCTTTATTTAATTAATATATTATGAATTTATTCATACTTGAAAACATTTCGTTAAATATTCGAATTTGCACATCCTAGATCCTAAACCAATCATATTCAATAGCTCTTCTGCTTCTAAGAACTACATAAATAATAAGAAGTGCGTGAAAGTGTTGCGCACATTTCTTATACGGTAAATATTACTCCTATTTTTATAACTAAAAATATATAGCAATTAATAAATGCAAAATATCTTATTTTCGTAATATTCGCAATCTTGTTTCAGTACGAACAATAGTAGGAAATATATAATTTTATAGAAATTATCAATATATTAGCGATATTAGTGCATAGAGTACCTGGAAGATTTATTGCGCGATTAAGTTGAAAAGAAATAAAACTATTTCTGACTATTTGTCACACATCAAACGTGAAATATACAATCACGTGTCCTTATATCCTGTTTTATTTTTAAGCAACAAGTAACGACAGAATACTAAGTCGAATAAAGTAAGAACATTGTTACTCTCAGTTCACAAAAACGAGTCTGCCATGAAAGAAGTTATCAACCCTTCTAATTACAAATTTGCTTATCGTTGTTCTCTTTGTCGTCAACATGCACTTATTAGACGGTATCGTACACTGGGACTGCTTCGAAATTTTCACGACAGACGACAAAATTGACTATAAGATAATCATCGCTTTGTAGCGATGTGCGGCTTCATAGCATACAGATAATTAAAAAAAGACCTATAATAACGTATATGCGCTCGGCAACGGAACGAAAAAATACGATCGTGTGTTTAACGATTGGTCTCTTTTCTCTCCCTTTCTCTTATTTCTCACACAAGCAACATTTACTTGTAAACTTATATCTTTACGATGAGACATTAAACGCATGCAGACCATTATGTATCTAAAATATACTATGTAAGATATATTATACAGGTAACAATACACAAATTCCAAGAAACCTATACACAATGATTATATCTGCCAATTTTTTCATAATTTAACAAAGGAAACTTGAATACATGTTATGTTTCCTCGTCATATTTTGCCATTGAATTCAACACGAAAGTCATTTAGAAATAATTACAATAAAACATAACAAATATTAATATAACAACTGATACAATATTATTTTGTTAAATTTAATATTTGTTATATTTTGTTATAATAAAATATTTAATACATTCTTTATAGATGATGACAATGTTCGTGACGTGTAAGTACGCTTACGTAAAGATTTTCTTTGTGCATTAACCTAAGTTTACGGTTAAGTAAAGTTTAATGACAGTACTTAACACGACTTAAAGCGTTAGGGCTGTGACGCACAGAAAAACTTAAGCAGTAAAGCAGTAAGCAAATTGATCAATCACAGTCATTGAGTTTTGGACCGTAAGAAAAATCAGCGATTGTGATTGGTCAATCTGCTTACTGCTTACGTCTTACTGCTTAAGTTTTTCTGTGTGCCACTGCCCTTAAGCGTGGTCTACAATGAGAACTTAAGACATAAAATTTAAGCTTTAAGTCCTAAGCCGTAAGAAGTTGACCAATCACAATCAATTATAAGAAAAATAATTGACTGTGACTGGTCAATTTCTTACGGCTTAGAGTTTAAAGCTTAAATTTTAAGCCTTAAGTTCTCATTGTAGACCACGCTTTACAGTCGTTTCTGTGCGGAGGCTCTAAGACTAGGAGCACATAGAAAAACTTAAGCAGTAAGACGTAAACAGTAAGCAAACTGATCAATCGCAGTTGATTATTTTTCGACCTAAAGAAAATAGTTGATTGTGAATGATCAATTTCCTTATTGCTTAAGTTTTTTTATGTACCATTAGCTTAAGCGTCTTCTACAATGGCAGTAGGAGTAGTAGTAAGAAATAAGCAGTAAGCAAATTGACCAATTCCATTCTCATGTTTCAAAAATAATCGATTGTGATTGGTCTATTTACTTACTGCTTATTTCTTACTACTACTCCTACTGCCATTGTAGAAGACGCTTTAAAGTCCCTCGTGGACTTAAGCTAGTGGTACATAGAAAAACTTAAGAATTAAGACGTAAGCAGTAAGGAAATTAACCAATTATAATCGACTATTCTCTTTATGGTCGAAAAATAATCATCTAACTTACGTCAACAAAATCAGGTGGCGTTTCACGATGTCGTCGAATTTTCCTGTTCTGCAACGTCCAGAGGAATCTTCTTCATTTTTTACAGCATAACAATCCTAAAAAAGTCCTTAGCCTCAGTCCTGTCTGTTAATAATAGTTTTTGATGGGGATAGGTTATCGGCCTATCGCACAACCCCCAATCTGGAGAACCAGTCTGCTCCCTTTCGTTCCCGGTGCTTCCATCGAGGATTGATGCTCGATCATCGCACAGGGTTAACAGTACCACCACTCGCCTAGAAGAATGCTATAAGATAATCACTATTTTGCCGAGCGAGGCTAATTAGAAAACAGCTTATAGCCATTCTTCTTTATGATGCTCAAAATAATAAAGCTATTTTCATACTGCTATGAACTGCCGCGACATTTGCACACAAAGCCCTTTATTTGCATTTTATAATAGCATCAGTAGAAATTTTCTGTCGTCCTCTACTGAAAGACACCAACAACAAATTACAAACGTTTCGTTTTGTCGATGTTCTCGACTGCTATCGACTACATACCTCCGTTTGTCGAGCGACAGCGTGTCATATATTAACTACGGAAGATGCGCGGCTATTCGAGGGTTATAATGAGTGACTATAGATGTGTAATTGATCGCGGACGACCTCTGAATAACGATACAAAAGGCTTGCGTGTTTATGCGGGGATAGAGAAGAACACACGTGAGATCGTAGAACAAGAGCGAAAACTTGCAGGATTCCAACCTCGCGGATCCGATTGAACACGTTCTTAATGAATTTACCAAATTAAATGAAATCTATCCAGGGAATACGAGTATCGGATAGGAATTATAATCGCTTGATTAATCGTAAATAATCTTCTTCACGAAGAAGCGTTGTTACGGACATGGATTTTCGAAACGTCAATCCCCTGAACGTTCGCACCAACTTGCTCTCGGGCAATTTGCTTCCTTTAGCACCGGGCGACTCACGATTTCCGATCGCGTGGAAGTTATTCGCCACCTTAATGTGGCTGGTTCAAGTAATACAGGTGACCGTGCTGATCCCCGGTCTCATCATGGTGCCGCGAGAGAAGGCTCTGATAGACGGCACGGTCACCGCTGTGCTCAGCATCGAGGTGTTCTTCAATATCGGGCGGATTTACGCGCGCAGAAAACTAGTGAGCCGACTGATCCAGCAACTGAACGACATCCTGCGCGATGCGGACGAGACTATGAAGAGCATCGTGACGACGACGTTGCAGCCTATGAAGACACCACTCAGGTTTTATTGGGTGGCGGGTGGATTGTCCGTTATCCTGTGGTGCTGCATACCATTTCCGTTGATTTTCAAGAAGGTCTCCTTCCGCTACGAGGATTACAGGATGCCGGCGGTATTCTCCAAGCAGCCGTTCTCAATCGAGATCTTCCTGATGGGCAGCATCCTCGTGCTGATCGGTAACACTTATATCTTTTTGAAAAAAGGCGGTATGGATATTTATATGATACACCTCTTGCTATTGATAACGGCGCAATATCGTTATACCGCCTCGATCCTCACTACGATATTTCGAAATGCAAATTTACGAGGTGAACTGGAACAATCTCGCCCCGAAATAGATCAGCGGGTGGATAAAGAGATAAGAGCTTTGTGCCGACATCATACTGCTGTTCTACGGTAGGTAGCCAAGAGAATTTTGTCAAAATTCAAATATCCCGAGTAAATTGGCCAAGTAAGTCAGTGCCGAATTAACTAGGATATTAGTTGCTAAATTTATCCACTTTTGATAGTGTAAATGAACGCGCCAAGAGTGTCTTGGTCTAACGTACACTTTTGTACACCTTCCACTAGTTAAACCTAAATTGTTTTAATAATTCTTTATTTTTCTCATCCTAAACGGAACTCTACTTCTTAATCTTTGTTTTGCAAAAAATACTGCCTCAGCCAAGATTCGAACCTGGACTTCACGTCTCCACTTTGTCGAGTGGAATGCTGGATTTGGCCACCGAAGCATGTTAAAGAGACTCTGTTAAGAATACTTTGTTAAAAACCTTTGTTGGTGCGCAGAAGAGTGATAGAACATACGCGTTAATGGTTTAATTAAAAAGAAAAATCTTATAAATTTATATCACGCTTCTCGTTTTGTAATCGAGTCTCAAGAAACGTTTTTTTGTTTTATATAAGAGAGAGAGAGAGAGAGAGAGAGAGGTGACAGTAGCGACTTTCGCTAATCAATTTTCTTAGAAATATTCTTTTTCGTTAGAAATTTATTCTAATGAAGTATGATTAGAGTATAGAAATTTATTCTAATGAAATTTCAAATAAAGTATGTGCTCAATCATTTCTTACTTGTACACATATTAGAGATCTGTTTCAGCTTATCGTCTTTATTGAAGCAATTGCTGTCTCTGAGCTTCAGTATGATTTATGTGAACAGCGTCTTACGGTTTTGTTTTATCGGTGTTATGTTGAGCACAGTAAGTAATATAATAAATGATAATTACTCTACAAGAATGTCATAGACAATTAATGTCTCTAACGGTATATCTAATCTTTTCTATACGAATCGTGTAAATAGTTCGTAACCGTCAAATTGTAATATATAAGAGCAATCAGTCTTTGCACACTTATTCACAGCTGCCGTCAACGACCTTCCTGGAAGGTTTCCCGATCTTCATGTATATGTGCGGCTCGATAGTCCAATTCTACATATTGTGCTCTTGCGTGCAACAATTGCAGGACGCGGTAAGCTTCCCTTTCTCAAACAAAATTATCCTCATCGTTCATCGTTGTTCTAATTTTCAATTTTAATTTGATATTTCTCGACATAGTGCAATATGATATTATCACATCATTATAACATATTATTATTATTTTATGTGTTTGATTTAGAGTAAAGATATGACAGACAAAGCGTTCCATGAAAACTGGTACCGTTTTGGAACGTCCGTAAAACGTACATTTATGTTGATGATGTTGGGTACTAATTTAGGATGCAGAATTTCGACGAACGATAAGTTCAATCTGTCATTGACTTCATTCATGTCGGTAAGAATTTATTTCATGTGTATCAAAACTTTACGTCTTTCTCGATAAGTGTTCCGGCGGTCTTCCAGATTTTAAATCAGTCCTACTCGATTGCCCTTGTGCTCTTATGAGCAAAAGGAGTAGCAAAGGTGTATGAATGTCTCATAGATTTTTAAGATATCAACTTTTTTAAGTGAGATCTTAGTATCGTGAATTAAGAGTGACGGTAAGTTTACAAGTGGACAATGATATAATTTAAGTAAGTGATGTTATTTAGAAATGCAAATGTTAATGTGATTTTGAATTGCTAAAATATAGCACCGAAAAACAATTATTGAAATAATAAATTAAATATAAAAATTATATTTTTTATTACGTTGTGCGTAACATTCTTATAATTTTTCACTATTTCTTCCAAAAACTCTTATTAAAATATAATTAACACATTCTCCGGGCAATAAAACCGACAACCAACCTCAAGGTTCATCTTGCGATACACGAGGTCACTGCCGATAGTTCATCTGTTACTAATAAAAGCAGTTCTGAAACTCCTTGTAGCAGCACATTGTGGATTAAATTAAATCAACCTATGACTCATACGAACGAAGTGAGACAGCGCGTAGTTCCACGGGCTTTTTGAATTTCGTTGCTCTGCAACGTCGAGCGCGACACTATAAGATAATTGCCGAGCTTTGATGAGTGAGAATGATTACAGAGAAGTCTGCAACTTCATTTTCCTACGATAAACAAAATAACAAAGATACGTCCGTTTCTCTATAAATTGTCATTTCCATCGCTGCAACATTTACTTGCAAAGTCTTTCATTTGCATCTTATAATAAGACAAGTAGAAATTTCCTATTATCCTATCATATCGGGAGCATTGTAGATATCCTTATCTTATTGTCAATATTCTTGGTCGCTATCAAATCGAGCGAACTGCCTCCGCTCGTCATACGCACATCATATATTAACGACAGGCAGGCAAAAGTGTAGCAACTCGCGGGGGAATAATGAATAGCCGTAGGTCGACAGCTGACTGCGGACGACCTTCGGATCACGATTGAAAAGGTATGCTTGTTCGTGCGTGTGTGGATAAACGTGTATGACAATGGGGTACTAGAACAAGGGCGAGAAAATACAGGTTTGCCGCATTATCCTCACGTGTTTGGTATTCAATGCTTTTTAACAGTGAGATCAAATCGAGCGAAGTCTATCTAGAAACACGTCCGATCTTAATCTACCAACTGGTCGAAATCAACCTCTTCGCAAGGAATCGGAATTGCAAAAATATGGACTTTCGAAATTTGAATCCCTTGAACGTTCATGCCAACTATCTCTCAGGCAATCTGCTACCATTGAAATCGGGCGACTCGCGACTTTCGATCGGATGGAAACTGTACGGCGTCCTGATGTGGCTGATTCAAGTGATGCAAATAAGCGTGCTGATCCCTGGTATAGTTATGGTGCCGTGGAAAAAGACTCTAATGGACGGTACGACCACTGCTGTGGTCATCATCGAGGCGTTCTTCATGGTTGGGCGAATCTACACCCACAGGGAACTGGCGAATCGACTGATCCGAAAATTGAACGACCTCTTGCGCGTCGAGGACGAGGCCATGAGGAGCGTCGTGACGACGACCTTGAAGCCCATGGAGATTCCGCTCAAGTTTTATTGGATGGCGGGTGGTCTGTCCGTCCTTCTGTGGTGTTGCATACCGTTTCTGCTGCTCCTGAAGAAAGTGTCCTTCCGTTACGAGGATTATAGGATACCGGCGACCTTCTCTAAGCAGCCATTTTCGACCGAGGTCTTCCTGCTGGGCAGCATCTTCTTGCTGATTAGTAATATGTATATTTTCCTGAAGAAGGGCGGAGTCGATATTTACATGATACATATGGTGATGATGATAACGGCACAATATCGTTATATCGCCAAGAAGCTAGCCGCGATATTTCGAGATGCAAATCTGCGAAATGAACTGGAAGAATGGCTCCCCGAAGTAAATCGATGGGCCGAAAAAGAGATAAGAGCGTTGTGTCGACATCATGTTGCTGTGTTACGGTAGGTAGACTGGCAAATTTTGCTTATACCTTCGTCGGTGTGCGGAAGAACATGCGTGTCGATTCAATTGAAACAGTCATTCTCTTCCTGTTTTCTCGTTTTAAGATTAGAAAAATCCCAATTTCTATCACAATTTCGGATATCTTTGTAAAATAATACCTCCTATTTTCTTTTCTATTTAAAATTTACTCGATAAAACTTCAAGTTGAATAGAAGTTTAGCGATAAAATGTGCTCCATCATGTCGTACCTGTACATATTGGAGCTGTGTTTCAGTATATCTTCTATACTAAAGAAATTGCTGTCTTTGAGCTTCAGTATGATTTATGTGAACAGCGTCTTACGATTTTGTTTTATCGGTGTTATGTTCAGCGCAGTGAGTAATACTATATTAATTACTCGAAAAGTATATTATGAAGGCATTTGTTATCATACTTTAAATATATCTACCATTAAATACACGCGGATTATATAAATGTTTGTTCGTGGCACATTATAATACGTACGAGCAATAAGTCTTTACATACGTATCCGCAGGCACTAACGACAACTTTTTTAGACGGTTTTCCAATCGCCATGTTTATATGTGGCTCCATAGTACAGTTCTACATCCTGTGCTCCAGTGTGCAACAGTTACAAGACGCGGTAAGTTTTTCCCTTTCTCAAACAAATTGCTTCAGCAACAAACGAATTTTAAGTTTATAAACATATACCGTTAGAATAACAATTTTTAAATAAGCATGTAATACGCATGTATAAGCGTGTAATACGCATTATACGCTTCTTGTACGTACATTTAGAGTAAAAACATAACGGACGAAGCATTCCACGAACAATGGTATCGATTTGGACCGTCCGTAAAGCGTACTTTTATGTTAATGATACAAGGTTGCAATATAGAGTGCAAAATATCGACCAACGATAAATTCAATCTGTCTTTACCATCGTTTATGGCGGTAAATACTCATTTTACGCGTGTCCATACTTGAATTTATTCTTTTTAGCTGAACTGTCTGAACTAGCACAATAAGTTAGAACGAGATAAATATATTTTGTTTCACTCTAACTTATTGCACCAATCTGCACCAGTTCAGGCAGTTCAGCTAAAAGGAACAGACCTTTTAATTCGTACGTAGTTCTCAACAAATTTTTCGGCGGTCTTTCAGATCTTAAATCAATCGTACTCAATCGCAATTCTGCTCCTATGAATGAATAACAATTTAGTTTTAGTAGGCAGTTTTGCATATTTACAAATACAAAGTTATTGATGTGATTCGGACGCCCCACCAAGATATAATTGTAAAATTAGATATAATATTGAATAAAGATTGTCGATTGTTCAATTAATTATAACGACTACGTTGTTGCTATTATATATATCACATACCTTTTATTCCCACTTATAATTAATCCAAGGACCATTTATTGATAGTTAAAATGAAACTAATATACTTCGTCGATAAAGATAATGACTAATCTTAAGGATCAGCTTGCGGTGTACGCTGATGTAGCCATTGATACACTCGCGAAGTGTACAAGATTTGAAAAATTTCGTAGAAGCACATCGTAGACTGAACTAGATCAACTCATTGACACTAGACTGACTCGTATCAACACAGCATGAAGTTTCATCGTATTCTCCGTGAATTTCGTTGCTATGCAACGTCCAGCCACGCGCTATAAGATAATTGCCACCTCGACGGGCGAAAATGATTAGAAGGAAGTTTATAATCGCTCGATCCTACGATAAACACAATGACAAAGACAATTCCGTCCCTCTATAAATTTTCACTTCCTGTGCGATTTGTCTATGAAGTATTTCATTTGCAATTTATAAGGCAAGTAGAAACCGTCTGTCCCCATGTAGCGACAACGAGAAATTACAGACATCCTATATCATTCGATATTTTGAACAAAGGCGCAGAAATAGCGAAGAAAATAACGATTCGTAGTACGATAGTTCCCTGCGAACTATACCTAAATTGCATAGAAGAATTGAATTGAATAGAAAAAGCCCACATCTTTATATAGCTGGAGTGGGGTAACGATAAAATTGTAGAGCGAGAATGCACAAGATACTCATACTATCTTCGCATCTATGAGTTAACACTGTCCAGAAAACGCGAGTGTCCGAGGAGAATCTTAATCTAACGATTAATAAAAAAAAGCCTGCACTAAAAAGAGAGTATTGTTGCGAATATGGACTTCCGAAATGTGAACTCACTGAATGTCCGCATGAATTACATAACGGGAAACCTGTTACCCTTAACGCCGAGCGTCTCGCGATATTCGATCGCATGGAGATTGTACGCCAGCTTGATGTGGCTCATTCAAATAGCACAATTAAGCATACTAATCCCAGGTTTTTTCTTGGTGTCGCGGGAAAAGGCTGTTGGAGAGGGGACGCTCATATTTGTGCTTACTATTGAAGTATTCTTCATAGCTGGACAAATTCAAACACGCAGGAAACTGGTGAATCGGTTTATCCAGGAATTGAACGACATTCTGCGAATCGAGGACGAGATCATGAAGGAAATTGTGGCGACAACCATCAAGCCCATGAATATTCCACTTAGATATTACAGTGTGGTGGGTTCATTTTGTGTCTTTGTGTGGTTTTTATTACCGTTTTTGATCATCTTTGAGAAAAGAAACTTCTTCTACGAGGATTTCAAGATGCCGGCAGCCTTTTCTAACCAGCCGTTCTCGACTCAAACCTTCGTTCTGGGTAGCAGTCTGATACTGATCGGTAACATCCACATTTTTCTGAAAAAATGTGGCTTGTACGTTTACATAATACACATTATGTTAATGATTACGGCGCAATATCGCTATATTGCCAAGAATCTTGCCACGATATTTCGAAACGCAGATAAGCGACATGAACTTGGAGAAGCTTATAAAACAGAGCAGTGGACGGAGAATGCATTAAAAACGTTATGCAGACGTCACACTATTGTAACACGGTAATTATTATATTTATTTCATTTCTTATTTATTTTAAAGATAATTAAACATAAAGTTTCCTATATTTATGTCGGATAATTGTTAATGAGTTAAAAGAAAGTGCGCATACTTCGTCGATTATTTTAAAAACTTATTTCTTAATTCTAAAGCACAACACTTCTTTCGAGCAGTTCTCTGAGTTGAAGCTGAAGAAAGAATCAGTGTTTTATGTTATATGTCTTTGCGGCATAAATTGATTTCTTTTTCATCTTCAGAGAGTGAAATACTATGTTGAGGTTTCTGTGTACTCGCTACAAAACTCTGAATTGATAATGTCAGAAGCGAGAAAACGCACGTCCAAAATTCTTGAGTGCCGTTTCGAAATAAAAAGATATTTGTATGGAAGACTTTTAATCGCTTAAGCATATTTGTAAAATGATGCGAAATCTATTCTTTTCCTTAATAGTCAAATAAGTAACTCTAAAATGTAATCTTTATCTCTAACCTACTTTTGCTCATGATTTCACTACGTTTATTTTACGGCTATTCATTGACTATCAAGAGAATGGGTTCGGAAAATTTCACAAGTATGCTCAAGCGATTTGAGATGCTTTTTTGTACAGATCTTTTTGTTTGGAAATAGCGCACAAGAATTTTCAGCGTGTCACTTCTCGCTTCTAATATCAGAATCCAATATGGATGCCAGGAATCTTAAATAAATTGTAATGAAAAGTTCTCCATCATATCTTACGTACATATATTGGATTTCTGTTGTAGTTTATCGATTATACTAAGGGGAATACTATCTTCAAGTCTCAATATGCTTTATATAAACAGCGTTTTACGCTTTTGTTTCACAGCTGTTTTATTTACTACAGTGAGTAATACTAATTATTCAACAAGTGCGTGATAAACAATTATTACTAATAAAAAACATATTAACTACTGTGCACACGGTTACCAGAAATTTTTTTTTAATTATGACGCGTTCAAGCAAGTGAATCTTTATCACAGGTACTCTCAGCTTCTTTCATTGAAGTTCTCTTAGTTACCGTATATTCATCCGGCTCCATAATAGAGTTTTACATGCTGTGCTCTTGCGTGCAACAATTACAGGATGCGGTAAACTTTTGTCTTGTTTCACTTCCTTAAAGAGGAATAATTTCATCAAACGTGATCGTTTTAGTCTTGAAATTTATTTTGACAGAAAAATTATTGTTAAATAACTATTAACATATTATGTTAATTTTATATTTAGAGTACAGAGATTACGGACGAAGCTTTTCACGAAAAATGGTATCGATTTGGACCTTCTATAAGACGCACATTTATGTTGATGATATTAGCTAATAAGTTAGGATGCAAACTTTCAACGTGCGAGAAGTTCAGTCTGTCCTTATCTTCATTTATGACGGTAGGAATTTATATTACGTATATTAATATTTAAAATTTGTGTCTAGAAAAACTTATCGATGAATTTCAGATCTTAAATCAATCATACTCCATTGCTCTTGTGTTGTTGTGATCAAAAGGAGCAACGACAATAATTCACATCTCATACATTATTTGTATTACTTGCGCAAATAAAATGTTAGTTTTGCAAGTAAAAAATTAGCAGTAAGTATAAAAAGTAGATATCAATGTAATTTAACTTATATTGATAACTATTAGTATTGAAAAGTATGCAAATATTGTTGGTATGTGATTTGGAATATAAAAATATAGCATTGAAAAATATTAAATCAAATTACTAGTTTCTGTTAACTAAATTATAATTTTTGTTCGTAATTTCTTTATATATTTTTCGTCAAAATTTAAAATAAAATTAGCACACATCCTATTAAAGATGACATATCACCTCAAGAAACCTGCGTTGTACTAAGAGATGACCGATACTACATTTTTTCTTTATAATGACTTAATGTTTTGCTGTTATACTACATATACTTTTAATTTTTACTAATTATATTTAATTCTTACTAATAATTAATCCAAAGATCGTTTAACGACGGCTAAAATAAAATTAATATATCTCATCAATAAAAATAATGACTAACTTTAAGAGATATTAAATTAATTACAACGATTAAATTTTTGCAATTATACTACATACTTCTTATTTCCACTTATAATTAATCCCTTCAAGAACCACGCACTGATAGTTAAAATAAAAATAATATATAACTTTAAGAGATATTAAATTAACTATAACGATTAAATTTTTGCAATTACACTACATACTTCTTATTTCCACTTATAATTAATCCCCTCAAGAACCACGCATCTATAGTTAAAATAAAAATAATATATTTCGTCAATAAAAGTAATGACTAACCTTAAGGATCGACTTGCGTTGCACATTGATATAGATATTGATACAGAAGCTGGCTTCGAAATATCTAGTAGGGAAGCACATCGTACACTAAAGTAGAACAACTTAGTATCAACACAGACAGTGTGACATTTTACGGTATCTTAGAATTTTCCTACTCTGCAGCATTTGGCGAGACGTTATAAGATAATTGTCGCTTTGACAAGCGAGGGGATTAGAAGTCGCTTCGTCTTTACGATAAACAAACTGATGAAAGCTAAGTCCGCTTTAAATTGTCATCTCCACTGTCGTGGCATTTTTATGCGATCCTGCATTTGCATCTTATAACAAAACAAATAGAAATTATCTGTCGTCGTGTGTACCGAGATATTAAATAAATTGCAGACATCACTTTCCTTCGACATTCTTAACTGCTATCAAATGGAGCAAAACACGTTTGATCGTCGATTTAACTATAACATTAACTACAGACTAGCAGAAGAGCAACAATTCAAGGGAAATAATAATTAGCCCGACCATTCGCTTGTACTTCTCAAATCGCGATAGAAATATCCGTACTTTAGTGCGAGTGCAGGGGAACGACTATAGGATCGTAAAACTAGCGCGGGAACAAAATTCTTACACTATCTTCGTACGTCTGAATGAATTCAGCTTAAAAAAAACAAGTTTCCCAGGAGAATTTTAATCTCCCGCTTAATCATAGGAAATCTGCATCGAGAAATATTGTCGCGAACATGAACTTCCGAAATGTAAATCCCCTAAACGTTTACTCGAATTACATATCGGGCAACCTGCTACCATTAGCGCCGCACAGCTCGCGATTTTCGATTACGTGGAAGTCGTACGGCGGCTTCATGTGGTTACTTCAAGGAGTCCAATTATGCGTGCTAATCCCAGGTCTTATCATGGTGTCGTGGGAGAAGGCTATTATAGACGGTACTATCACCGCTATCCTTACCATCGAAGTGTTCTTCATAGTTGGACAGATCCAGACACACAAAAAACTGGTAGATCGGCTTATTCGGAAACTGAACGACATTCTACAAATCGAGGACGAGATCATGAAGGACGTCGTAATGACGACTATCAAGCCTATGGATGGTCCGCTCAGATTTTACTTGGTATCTGGTGCGTTGTCCGTTTTCGTGTGGTTCTCATTACCGTTGCTAATGGTCTTCGAGAGGGAGACCTTCTTTTACGAGGATTTTAGATTGCCAGCAGTCTTTTCTCAGCAGCCATTCTCGTCCCGAACCTTTGTGCTAGGTAGCATTTTGGTGCTGTTTGGCAATGTTCAGATCTTTCTGAAGAAATGTGGCTTGGACATTTACATGATACATCTCGTGCTAATGCTAACAGCACAATATCGCTATACCGCCAGGAGGCTTGCCTTGATATTTCAAGATGCAGATAAACGATGTAAATTCGGAGAAGTTAGTTGTGAAGCAGATCAATGGATGGACAATGCGATAAAAGCGTTATGCCGGCATCACACTACTGTCATACGGTAATTATTATATTTATTCTATTTTTTATAGATGTTCCCCACACCAACCGCCGAATATTGAAATGGCAAGTGAGTAGAATCGAGATAAAAGTTCTTTGTCATTTTTTAATACGAGTTAACGAATTAATAATTAATTAAGTTTAATATTTAGCAATGGTCGGAACGTAGTAGGGAATAGCTCAGAATATCATTAATTAGAATATCGAATAAATTAAAAAAGATAGAAATTCACTTTTTTTCGGATACCAACTATGTTTCATTATTTATGCTTCGCACATCATGGTAAATTAAGAGAAAATTATATTATTAGCTATTAAAAAAAAATAGTTCATAATTCCTGAGCATTGTTCCTCATTTTACAAACTACACTTTCGTCTCAGTTAAGACTCTGAAAAAAAATTAAATTTCTGATATATTACAAATCTCTTATTAATTTAATTTTCTTCTTATTGGAAATTTTCTTTGTGAAAATCCAAATAAAGCGTAATGAAAAATGCTCTATTATAATATATTTTATATGCGCATATTAAACCTTTGTTGCAGTTTATCGGTTATACTGAGGAAATTGCTCTCTTCGAGTCTCAGTATGATTTATGTGAACAGCGTTTTACGCTTTAGTTTTACCGCTATTCTATTTAATACAGTGAGTGGCATTTATTATTCTGGCCTAGTGTAATGTAGAAAATGATTACTTAACAAAATGCATATCTATTCTCATAAATTTGGGTCGTACATACATTAATTTATACCGATTATAAATTGTTTGTGCAATAGACATTTGCTGCAGGTACTATCAGCCACTCCACTGGAAGGTTTGCTGGTCAGTATGTATTCGTGCGGCTCAGTAATGGAATTCTACATGTTATGCTCTTGCGTGCAACAATTGCAGGACGCGGTAAATTTTAACATTGTCTTCCATCCTTAAAGAAGATTATCTCTTATCACTTAAGTTAAGTTTCGTTGTTCACTTCAGTTTCAAACTAGTTTCCCGATATACCAGAATGAGTATAATCATTGACAAGTAACTGTAATACATTTTATTACATCTCTACGTCCGACTTAGAGTACAAACATTACTGATGAAGCCTTCCACGAAAAATGGTATCAATTTGGGCCGTCTGTAAAACGTACATTCATGTTGATGGTACTCGGTAATACTTTAGGATGCAAACTTTCGACGTGCGATAAATTCAATCTGTCTTTACCCTCATTTATGGCGGTAAGAGTTTATTTTATCTATATCAATACTTGAGATTTGTCTCAACAAGTATCTTGACTTCCAGATCTTGAATCAATCGTACTCCATCGCCCTTGTGCTCTTATAAACGGAAGAAGCAATATGAACATATCGTAGTTTTCTTAGATACAAACTTTCTCAAGTATAATGTTGGTTTCGCAAATAAAAAATGTCCGAAAGCTCAGAAGTAGGTAGCAATCTAAATAGTTATCCATTATACAGGGTATAACTCTCCGGACTCTCCTCCGTATATTGTATGGAAATGTAGGATGGGTTGAACATAAAAGTCCGTTTCGTGATATTCGCAATAATAACCGAGAAATTAATTGTAAAAGATCAAAGAAAAACGCACGTTGAATGGTTAAGGGTAGGACGCTCGCGACCTAGTAATACGAGGTGTGGCTATTAAATAACGAGACTGACGCTGCTACAGAAGAAGTGCGCATACGCCAAACGCCAGCAAGCCACAGCTGTTATCGTGAAGCCTTCTCTTTCGAATGCAGTGCCTCTCGCTTCTGTAAACAAATCAGTATAGCCGTAGCCTTCATTCGCATTAGAGTTGTTTTTTTGTTTCGCCGGAAAAATGTTAAGTGTAACAGTAGAGCAACGAATTGTTGTGAAATTTCACATGAAACTTGGAAAAACTGCTACTGAAACATATAATTTATTGAAAGAAGTGTATGGCAATGAATGTTTATCGCGCGCACGTGTTTTTGAGTGGTTTAAGCGTTTTCAAGATGGCCGAGAAGACGTTCAAGATGATTCACGCCCGGGTCGCCCTTCCACGTCAAAAACGGATGACAATATCGAAAAAATCGGTAATCTGATTCGATCTGACCGTCGGTTAAGTATTCGTGCGATTGCTGAAACTGTACGAATTGATAAAGAATCCGTACGGCAAATTTTACATAACAATTTTAACATGAAAAAAGTGTGTGCCAAAATGGTGCCTAAAATTCTCACGTTTGAACAACAAGAAGATCGCAAAAATGTTTGTACTGACACTTTGAATGCCATTGAAAATGACCCAAACTTATTGGAAAGGATAATACACTTCTATCTGTTTCCTAAGGTGAAATCTGCCTTAAAAGGAACAAGATTTGAGTCCGTTGAAGCTGTGAAAGAGAAAGCGGCACGCGTCCTGAAGGAGCTGACAGAAGAAGACTTCCAGCACAGCTTCGAACAATGGAAGATTCGCATGGAGCGTTGTAGGGATAGAGGAGGGGTGTATATTGAAGGTGATAATAAGTAAAAATGTATGAAATCAAAATAAAATGTTTTACAGCGTCAGTCTCGTTATTTAATAGCCACACCTCATATAGTAGGCAGTTGTGCGGTTTTTATCGCTATGATCCTACGTCTTGTCGCACCGCGCCGAGGTGAGATATAGGAGTGCAGCGATATAAATATAGGCAAGGGTGCGTTGTTTTCCCAATTATCGCGCGCCGACATCCGTGCGCTATATTATTAGGCCGCGAGCTCGCCTCCCTCAAGTAAGGGAAACGTCCTAGTGATTGAACGTGTACCGACAATTGAATTACTAATAATATACTTGTGTTAAGATGCTTATCAATAAATGAAACAAAATCACAAAGTAACTAAATATTTCCTTTCATTTATTATATTGTTTTGTATATTGAAAAGCATTTCAACAAAGAAAAATACAAAAGCAATATGTCAATCATTGGGACATGTATGTTCGACTACTGGAACGTTTACCTTATTTTCGGCATGCGTTTTCCCTTAACCTTTACAATTAATTTCTCGGTTATTATTGCGAATATTGCAAAACGGTATAAGACTTTTATGTTCACATCAACCCTTTCTACATTCCCACAAGATATGCGGAGTAGAGTCTGAGACACTCTATATTATTATTTAAATAATTATTAGAACATGAAAACGTATTTGTCGTTAATTTAGAGAGGGTTCTTAAAATATAGCACCGAGAAACAACTGTTTATATTAAATCAAATATAGTAATTAAATTATTACTCTAACTCTCGTTGTCGCTTTCCCTTTCCAGAAACACTCGTCAATGTTTAAAATAAAATTATCGTAATTCATTAATAATAACAACGACGAACCTCAAGTTGCAGGATGCGTTGCACGAAAATATAGCCGGCACTCCATTCACGCATAAGCTCTCTTTGAAATGTCTCATATCGTACTCGATTGCCCTCGTGCTCTTATAAACGAAACAAATACAGTATTGCTCCTATCTGTCCGCTGGTCAATCCTACAATGCGTTCCGCATAGCGTTCGCACTCTACATACGCGGTAGTTGCAAACCTTCGCGTTGTAGCTTCGTGGCTGTCAGTAAAAGATAATTGTCACCATAAGATAATTGTCAGTTCAGAGAGCAACTGTAATTATAGAAAACACGCGTCTATGGCGAGGGAAGTGCGAAGGATAGATCTTTCCTTCAACGACTAATCATAACAACGACGAACCTCAAGTTGCAGGATGCGTTGCACGAAAATATAGTCGGCACTCCATTCACGAATAAGCTCTCTTTGAAATGTCTCATATCGTACTCGATTGCCCTCGTGCTCTTATAAACGAAACAAATACAGTATTGCTCCTATCTGTCCGCTGGTCAATCCTACAATGCGTTCCGCATAGCGTTCGCACTCTACATACGCGGTAGTTGCAAACCTTCGCGTTGTAGCTTCGTGGCTGTCAGTAAAAGATAATTGTCACCATAAGATAATTGTCAGTTCAGAGAGCAACTGTAATTATAGAAAACACGCGTCTATGGCGAGGGAAGTGCGAAGGATAGATCTTTCCTTCAACGACTAATCATAACAACGACGAACCTCAAGTTGCAGGATGCGTTGCACGAAAATATAGTCGGCACTCCATTCACGAATAAGCTCTCTTTGAAATGTCTCATATCGTACTCGATTGCCCTCGTGCTCTTATAAACGAAACAAATACAGTATTGCTCCTATCTGTCCGCTGGTCAATCCTACAATGCGTTCCGCATAGCGTTCGCACTCTACATACGTGGTACTTGCAAACCTTCGCGTTGTTGCTTCGTGGCTGTCAGTAAAAGATAATTGTCACCATAAGATAATTGTCAGTTCAGAGAGCAACTGTAATTATAGAAAACGCGCGTCTATGGCGAGGGAAGTGCGAAGGATAGATCTTCCCTTCAACGATGATATCGCGATATTTATTTATGAAAACCTTTCACAGTACACCTACACCCTTTGTTTCGACGGAAGAACCTACAATCTCGCCAGTAATAATTGATCTCCCACTCAACTTGGCAACTGAACGAAATTAGTCGGCAAAACTTGATATTTTGAACGTAGGCAGAAGATATTCCGTACGCTAACGTACGTTGTGTTAATAGAACTCAGGTGAAAGTGAGGATCCAAAGGAATTAATAAATGACCGAAGATTGACCGTGACACGCGCATCATTCTTAAATTACGATAGAAACCTTCACATGTTTCTCCGAGCGGCAAGGCGACTATACACTATGCGATACTGAGATCGAACAGGACGAGCAGAGAAACACAAAGAATCGTGCGAAACACACAGCGAATGGGCGACAGCATGAACTTTCAAAGCGTGAATATCTTGAACGATCGGCTGAATAAAATTTCTGGCAACTTGTTACCGATGACATCCAACAGCTCGTTCTCGATATTCTGGCAAGTATACGGCATACTTGTGTGGCTCGAACTGATCGTCCGCGCGGGCGCCTTTATTCCCGGGATCATGTTTGTGTCAAGGGAGAGAGTAATGGCGAACGCCACGACTTCTATTGTGTATACCACGGAGGTGATTTTCCTGAACGTGCAGATTCAGCGGCACAGCAAGCTGTTGCGACAATTCATCCTCGAGCTGAACGACATCCTCAGCACCAAGGACGAGATCATGAAAGACCTCGTGACAACGATCACGAAGCCGATCAAGACTGTATTCACTCTGTACTGTATAATCAGCGTGTTGTCCTTGTCGGTGTGCTATATCATGACGCCGTTGATGTTGGTGTTCAAGAAGAGTTCGTTTTACTACGAGGACTATATAATACCGGTAGCTTTCTCCGCGGAACCCTTCTCGGCCAAGGTTTACATGTTGGGCAGTCTCGTCCTATCGATCGGCAGCATTTACATGTTCCTGAAAAAAGCTGGTGTGGACATCTACATGATACATCTAGTGATGCTGATGACAGTGCAGTACCGATACATCACGACGAAGCTCGCGATGATATTTCGCGAGAGCGATATGCGGCATGAACGGGATGATTTCGCGGAGGGATGTTATCCTAGGACGAATTCGTGGACAGAGAAGGAGCTAAAAGCATTATGTCGGCACCACAACGCCATAGTCCAGTAAGTAGCTGATAGGTACCCGCCGAAAGTGCCTTAACGCGCTTTAAAATGCGAGCTACATTTTAGAGTGTTTTGAATACTATGTTTTTTTATCTTTATGTGTGCGTTTTGTTTCAGCTTGTCATTTTTGTTAAAGAAGTTGTTGTCCTTGAACTTTAATCTGATTTACGTGATTAGCGTGTTCCGATTCTGTTTTGGCGCTATTATATTTAAAGCAGTGAGTAATTTTCATCGCTCCAGAAATATCTTTTTCTGAGATGCGTACGCGTTGCGTTACAGTCCGAGAATTTTTACCAGCCGCGTTACGAATTGTCGATTAGTCGATCGATCAATCGAGGAATTATCCGATACATTGCGTGAGCGTGTGGTATACAGATAATGCACTCTTATGAATCTTCAGATGCTGTCAGCGAGTTTCCTTGGAGGATTTTTGATCTTCTTGTTCGTACTGGCCGCAGTGCTGCAATTTTATATTCTGTGCTATTCCATTCAAAAATTATTAGACGCAGTAAGATTCATTGTAATATTTCTGAACCGTTAGCGTCAGTATAATTCACGTGGGAAACTTATAAATACTTTTTTAATCGCTGTGACTTGTATTGCTAACGTGCCTCGTTAATAATTTCATTTTGTCGGATTTAGAGTACAGAATTGACAGATATGGCATTTCAAGAAAATTGGTATAAATTTGGACTGTCCATAAAACGCATCTTCATGTTAATGATTCTGAGTAATAATTTGGAGTGCAAACTTACAACGTGCGAGAAGTTAAATCTTTCGTTGCCATAATTTATGTCGGTAAGATTGCATAAACAGTATCGCGTATGCGTAAATTTGCTTATAATAATATTGAGATATCATGAGTTTCGCGCGTCTAACGTTGATTGACGCTTTTCTAGGTCTTGAATCAAGCATATTCGGTGGCGCTTCTGCTTTCAAGGTTCTAGTAAGACACGACGTGAAATATATGTCGCTTTAAATAAGGTAACGGAACTGTTCCTTCCTTTCTTTCTTTTCGCAAAGTAAAAATTATAATTAATGGACTTGTAGATAACTTTCTCTAGATAGAAAACCTTACACCTACGTTTTATCTTAAGTAAAAATTTGTACACGAGATTCTTGGGAAAATAAAAATATCTTATTTGAACGGAACGAAAGCTGAGAAGAAAGCGCAATTGCGACACCAATAACTTTTCGTTTAGATGAAAGTCAACGTGTGATCGAGCGTTTCTTAATACTCCGTTGCATAGAACGCACTACGATTTCATTACACCCTCTCTTACCATAAAAGTAGACACATTCTAATTACCTTTCTCTATATATAAAAAAAGATTCGTATGTAAAAATCTTACGTTACGCTCCACTCAGACTCGGCCATTCACCGCGAACAAAGCTCACATACCGAAATCGTTCGGGGGAAGAGCTGCTTCCAAACGTTCGGAAAATCGCAGAGGGACCTCGCGCGCTCTTCTTCCCCGAGAAAACATTTCAACTTTGCGCAACACGATAGTCCTTAACAGGCACAAATGAAATACAAGTCCCTCCGACAATATTCGCGAACGATGGACATTACCGTCAACACCCGTGGATCACGAACACCGTGACGACTTACAATCCGTCCAGTCGCCTCACCTTCGCCGTTAGCGAGTTCATATCACAAACAGACCGGCGAAGTGCCGTCTAGATCTGGACGGTTTCGTCTTACATCTCGCTGTCTTCCGCCGCGAGTGCTTCTGCCGCTTCTGATCATCCTGACATCCGGTCGCGAAGAACTCTATACTCGCCCCATGACCGTCGCTTCTGTCATCCTTCAGTACGTTTCGCACATTCGCGCTGTACGTGCAGTCGTTTCGCAGTTGCTGCAGATCGTAGTGCGATGTCTGAAATTCAGTCGTTGCAATTGATCGCCCCTGGATCGACTGACACGGCAATATTGATCGTCGCCGAGCCAAGTCTAGGATGAAAGACCTAGATATCGATCCCCCTTAGTCATTAAGGCTCTAAAGACCCAGTTTTTCGTACGACCAACAACGATTGTTTTAGTTAGTTGAAATCCTTTTTTGAAATCCTACAATATGGTCAAGAAGTTTCACTGCAAAAAGCTGGTCACAAGAAAAGCCAGGTTTTTTGTTTAAGTTGCATTCCAAAACTAGAGCGCCAATGACTAAGGGGACGTCAATAATTTTACTCTACGTGTATTTCTCGCACATTGCACTTCCGGGGATCTATCGGCAATAGCGACGATTTGCTTGCGTAAACAGAAAAGACTAATGTTCCGCGTACCTGGACCAGCTGCCACGCGGCGGGTCTCCGTCGATGTTCCGAGCTTTTCTCGCGCGAGCAAGACTCCTCCCGCCACGTGATGTTGTACATCTTGGCGTCGCCGTTCGCCGGCCAGACTAGGCGCACCTTCACGTCGCCGCAGTGGCAGCTCATGCGACGCACATGGAGACCGGCCTGGGTTCGCTCGCACCTGCGAGAACGTCTCCCGACGTCGGCTTCAATGAAAGGTCACTTCTTTCGTTGATTGTCCCGACTACTACTGGACTTAGAAGGAGGACCGAGGGGAAGGTGCGTGGATGAGCTATCGCCGCGGACGAGTTTTGTCAGTGTGATCGAGCTTACCGTACGCCATATAGTCGGTGCTGTTGAACACCTTGGAGGCCTTGCGCGACGCCAAACGCCGGCCGCCGTATACCGCCACCGCCTGCACCTGCAGGAAGTACTGGCACTTCAGCTCCAGGTTCTTTAGCTCGTAGCACGTCTTATCCTGAAAAGCGTCAAACGGAGATCCTGACACGTCGCTGAGAGACGTATTTCTCACATCCTCTACACGAGTCAACCCAAGTCGATATTTTTTAGTTCTACTCTCGATCTGAACCTAAGATCTGTCTACTCTGAGGGATCAGTATGTGTTTAATATATATAGAAACTGAAATCCTACTTAATGTAAATAGCAGAAAACGCACAAAATGTCACTTGTGAGTTCCAGATAGGATCTCTCGACAAAGTTAGTAGATGGAATGGAATCAAAGGAGGTTGATGTAGACTTCAGAGTATTAAGACAGACCTTACATTGAATGCCAAGATCGAAAGTAAGATCAAAATATCGACTCAGGGAATGATCATTGAAAGGATTCTGTCTTCTTTTTTCTTTTATTTAACTTACAAACGATGACAACAACTCACTTTCAGGACTGTCTTGTGGTAGACGAGGATGGAGTCGTTGGTCGGCCCGTGGATGAGTCTGCTCCAGAACACTTTGTAGAACGATATCGGTATATCCGACGTTGGCTTCACCCATCGCAGATTGATGCGCAGCTTTCCGCCGACGAGACGCGCGTTTGACAACGTCAGATTCTGCGGCTCCTTCGGATTTCTCGGCTCTATAACGATTCACGTGGGTGTCGGTGAAGTAACGATCGTCTTCCTCCCTTTTACTATGTCGCTAATTCCAACGAGACTCGCAAGATTACGAAGCGAAAGTAATAAATCGCTCCTTTCAATGAATCATCGTTAATTATTTATTTACTGTATGTAAATAACCGTCATTTACGAGCCGCGCAATTAAAAGAGGAAATCTGATGTCTTTAGAATCTAGAAATTAATATGAAACATAAGATAAATTATAATAAATACTCGACTCGAGCTGAAACGATAATCGCGCGGATGTGATTTCCAGCTGATTATTTACCTACTTAGGAACGACCGGAATGCTTGTAATCCGGTTTTGCACGATCTATTGATGCATGGCCTGCTCGTCGCTACCACTAATTGTCGCTTCTTCTTCGCTCGATCGAACCTGTTTCGCGCGATCGCGATACAGGCGGAAAATTTATGCGAAAAAGCATCTCCCGCGAGTTAGCTTTCGACGAAAATGATTTATCGATGCCGCTCGTTGCTGTAATTAAACTAACATCCGCAGTCATGCTCGCCGCCTCGCTCGAATCGTAGAATTGCACTACGCGGCTCTTCGGCGGTCGGTCTGTTTACTTTCGCGTTAGCTATCGGCCCCTCACTTCGCGAAACTTAATTTGCGGCCGGCGAAGGTCAATATTAAGCAATACTTACGGCGGCGATTGGCGCGCGCGAGCGGCTAAAACGACCTCGACACTTTTCACTGCGGGTTAATGGCCCGACTTCTCGCGAGTCAACAAACAAACAGTGCTCAAACGCGAACGTACTCGCGGATTGACTTTTCGCAGCGCCACATAGTTGTGTACGTCAAGTAAGATTCCACCTTAAACAGCGGATCCTCGATCAATATATCGCGATCTTGAGTCGAAATTTTAGCTCTATACTTTCGACTTAAACTTTCCAACATTTGTATATTCGGAAGAATTAGTGTATGTTTAATACACACGTGAAAATTGAAGTCCTACTTAGCGCCTCTAAGTGGCAGCAGACGCACGAAATGCCACTTGTAGGTTCTAAAGAGCACTTCTCGAGAAAGTTAATGGGTTAAATAGAATCAAAGAAGGTTGATATAAGCTTCAGAGTATCAATTAGGCTTTAAATGCTGAAATCGAAAGTATTATATATAGGATCAAATTTTCGACTCGAGTAATGGCCAATAAATTAAAGTGCAATTGGGAGTTTTTCATTAAAGTGCAATTGCAAGTTTTTCATGTTCTGTGGGATGCATTCACCTTTTGTTTTGAAAGGTCTAGAGGGTTGTGAGTACCCGCGAGAGCCGTTTCCATTGACGGCCGCCACGCGAAACTGATACCAGTGTCCGGTCTTCAGCCGGCCACGGAGGGTTGCGTGCGGCTTCGTCGACACGTGGCATACGGTCCAGGAACTCAGTCTAGATTCCAGATATCTGGGTCCGATCAGGTGACGCTCCTCCACCAGGTATCGAACGTCCTCATCGTCGTCGTTGGAGGAGGAAGAAGAGGAGGAGGAGGAGGAGGAAGACACGTTGTTGGCGGTCAGCCTGCCGCTGCGCCAAGTCAGGAGCACTAGGTTGCTCTTCTGCTGTCGTATCCGTAAGTTCTCCGGTACGACTGGCAGGTCTGATTTAAATTAAAGATTATCAGGGACAAGTATTAGATACTCAAAGAATGTTTTTCAGACGTGAACGCTACCAATGTGTGTTCAGTGTTTTTGGAAGAAGATCGGAGATTATCACAACGCGTATACTGTACACTCACCATTTCGACTGTCTAAACCGACAGGATGCATGCATGTGACACCGCAATCGTGGCTGCAACACTTGGCCAAATCCGGGCAACGAGAGTCATCGATGCAGGCGACCAAACAGGCGGCTTCGAAGGGCGTCATAAACGTTCTCTCCGGGCAGTATCCGGGTTTCGTGTAATTCGACGCCAGACAATTCTCCACACACTACAGCACGATGACAAAATCAGATTTACTTCGGTAAGATCCACCTCGGACGCGAGCCGCGAGCCGGGAACCGCGTCGAAAGGACGTGACGAAGACTCACGGAGTTTAGCGGCGCTTATCTAATTAGTAAGCATTCGCTGGGGAATCGCCTTTATCAACCGAGGCAAACTTCCTTCGAGATCGACTCGAACTTCATCGCATTCCGCTTTAATTGAAGCCGTCCCGATCCGATCCACCCTTGTCGCGTCGATGCCGGAAAAAGATACGGCCCCGATCACGCGGAAAAAGAATAAAAATTCGATAAAACCGCCGCATCGAGCTCTGCCTCGATTGAAAGAGAGATAGAGAGCGAGAAAGAAAGAAAGGAAGAAAAAAAGAGAGAGCGAAGAGAGCTTCCCTGCCATTTTCGTGGAAGGCAGTCCTTGTTACATAGTTACGAAACTGCCGCTCGTCGATTCCATACGGGTGCGAAATGCGAGTTCGGATCCTTTAAACGGACCCCGAGGCGAATTCGACCGATCGCCAGGACGAGAAAAAAATTGCACCTCCATATATTATATATTTCGACTTAATGTTCGAGTTGGCTCGCGCTACCGTGTTTTTATCCGACCGTCATTTACGTACAATATAGACGCAAGAAAGAAAGAGAGAGAGCTAGCCCGACCGAAATCGATGGAAAAAAACAACATGTAAAATAAGCCCCCGCGCACTGTGGGACGCATAATTACAAACATAATGCAGCGTTTTGCGTAATATCGGGACATTAAGTCGTATATCGAGTTATTAAGTTTAATAACTCGATTCGAGGCGAATTTTCGGGAAGTCTCGTTTAAATATAAGCACGTCGTATCGAATTTTGTAATCGCGACTTCGATAGCTGGCGAACTTCATAATAGATTCGCCACGAAATTTGCGAGATCTTATCACGCGCTAAAGGAAAACAGAGAAAAGAGAGAGAGTGCGCTTTCGGACTCGCTCTCGGGGAGCGAGAAATCGTGTCGCATACGATCGCGAGACGCGACGCTCTCTACTTTGTTCCCGTCAGATTCACATCAAGCATTAATCAACCTCACAATCGCATTCTATTTTTCCACCGCGACGCTAGTTTGTAAAGTATAATTTGCACACGAGCGAAGCGAGTATCGTGGTCGGTGTGCACTTCAAGCGCATTATAAACGCGCGACGTTGTCAATGATGCGACACGAGCTCGTACTTCAAGGATTAATTATACGCCCGGCATTTGAACATGCGTGACGAGGAGAACGGGCAACGAATATTAACCTGTTTGACGACTGACAAATGTGTGTGTGTGTGTGCGCGCGCGCGCGCGCGCACGGCGTGTGAGTCGCGGGATGATCATTCCGTTACACGTTACATCTCGCAGATGTACGAGGGTGGTCTGAAAAGTTTCCGACCTAACAAAGATACAAGTCATTTTTTCTGAAAATTGTTTTTTATTTTTCAACATAGTCTCCTTGTAAATCTACACACTTCTCCCAGCGATGCTCCCATCTCTGTAACCCGTCGAAATAGTACTCGGCGTTTTTCTCTGCAAAATAATTGTTCACGAAGGTGATTGCCTCTTCATTTGAC
>NW_022639452.1:748116-750150 GCF_010583005.1 Odontomachus brunneus
GTGCTTATTAATGCGGGAATAAAATTCAATGTACGACATTCCACGTTAATGCCATATAATCAGGGATTTCGCGCGCGAAACGTCGCTGCAATCGTGGACCTGAAGAGGGTGAGAGAACTCAAAATTTGATTCTCTTTCGTTTGGACCAGTTCACGACCTTATGACAGCAGGAGAACTAGAAACTGAGATGTTTATCTCGCATCAGGGTGTACCGAATGGACAATCTTTGGATCTGAAAATTATACCCCGTATTCTCTCAAAGTAGGGGAAACCGGGGCTGATTGGTTACCGAAGTAAATTGGCAAAATCGGTTATTACTCATGTTTTCTAACAAGTTAAATGAAGCATTTCTAAAAATGTCAAAGATGGCTTTAAGATTCCTGCTTGCTTGATCCTGAAATCTGTTAAAGAACAGTAAAACTAATCGATTTTACCAACTTATCCCAAATAGCACCGTCTTCCCTACTCTCTCTATATTTCTTGAGATGATAAATCGCTTGATAAAAGTGGCTGTATTTTCGCTTAAAGCAACAGTAAAAATACTATCACTCGAGGTCGCAAGAGTGAAGCACTTGAACTTAGAGTGAATTCGCATTCTATCCGAGCGAATATTTCAGTCGACTGACGATAAAATATGCCAGATTCGCTCTTCAGTTTCGAATGAAAATAATCACTCGGCGACTCCGAGTAAAGGTTTCGCTCTATATGAGCGAGAAATCACTCAGATTCGCGTAGCTCGGTGAGCCGTTCTGCTCTTTGAGTAAAACTTCACTCCAGGAAATTCGGAGAGCTTGAATCTCTCGTCAGTTTTCTGCTCTATGCGCATCCCGAAAGTACTACCGATACCGATACTGACGGGAGCAGCTTGCCGGAAGTCTTAAGCTCGTCAACTAGCCGGCGCACGCGGGGGCGCAGCCGACTTCGACTTGGGCCCCTCTTGGAGCCACTCCGAAAAGATTTGCGAAGTAGCGAATCGAGAAGATCTTCAGGAGCATTCCTGCGCCGGCGACGTGTACTCGCTGTCTCGCTGTCTTGCGACGGCCGCGACATATATCATTCGAACGGTCGGGGAAACTGGTTCGCTTACTTATTGGCCTACTTTTTATGGAGGGAAGCGAGTACGCTCTGTACGGAGTGGAGCGGAGCTGACCCGAGCGAGGCGTGCGGTGGGGTTGACGGTGATCGCCCGGGGCCGTTGACCAGCTGATAAAGTTCATCGCGAGGACGAGGAGGAAGACGCGAGGTGATCGGCATCGCCGGTAGCGCGCCGCGCCGTGGTCGACATTGTTAGCCAAATCATACGTATCGCGTTACCCTTCTATTACACTTGCCTGCCCCCGTTCTCGGGGATTCCGTCGGCGCTACCTCCCAACGAGGAGCACCTGAGGAGGATACCGACCGATCGGTACTCCGCGCATTCGGAATCGTGAGGCAGGAGTTACGGTTGATCTGAACGAATTAGTGCTCGCCATATTCTGATGACTGACCTTCTGATTGACTCGAGTGACTCGGGTAATTTCTACTTTGAGATTGAATCCTCCTATTATTGTCGGATCAAGCCTGAAAGTATGTTCAGCATGTTGAACGTTGGTCGATGTATCGTAAGGGATGTATTGCGGAATCAAATTTCCCAGGCCACTCCACTCGTAGAATTCGTTTTCACGTATTATCCCATATATTAATATATAAATATTAACGTGATAGATATTAACGTGATTTTTATTAAGATTTTAGTACTTTTCCGGGAATAGATTGGCACTATGATGGAAATAAAACATAGTAAAAGTGACCATGAATATATTAGGACCTTAACTTAGTTTCCGCCCGCAAATGTTAGATGGCAATGCAAACAGTTCTAGTAGTCATTACTAACGAAACAGGTAGTTTGTGATTAATTTCGACATTTCTCGATAACATTCAGTCAGCATACACAATTATTTTCCTAAACAACAATTTCTTTTGCTTTGTGAAAAATGGAACGCGATAAAGTGTTTTTTCGACATGTGCTTTTGCACTATTTTGATTTGAAAAAAA
>NW_022639452.1:751985-770448 GCF_010583005.1 Odontomachus brunneus
ACTTGTTCAGATCGATGCAGCACGGCTTGAGTGGTACACGCTTCCGAAATGTTGAAGAAGTGCGAGAATGGGTGGACGAATGGATTGCTTCGAAACAAACATCGTTTTATCGAGATGGTATCGCCCAGTTGCCAGAAAGATGGCAAAAAGTTGTAGAAAGTGATGGAAAATACTTTCATTGAAATAATTTAAATAAATTTTTTACAATAAATGCTTTTTCTCAGTATTTTTTGGGCGGAAACTAAGTTAAGATCCTAATAGTAAAAATTATCATATTTATGATCACATTTTTACTATGTTTTATTATAATTTTATTTTTGTATACTATATTTTATTATAATTTTAGTGTCAGTCTATCCCCGGACTGCTAAAATTATATTGTAATTTTTGCTACAATATTCTCTCCGCTTATATATGTATCTCTTATGTATTCGTCGTCATTAATAATTGCGAATTATTTCCAATTATAAGCGGCTCATTGCACAGAGGTTTGAAAAAAACTGAGTACTCGTTACTCGTTTGGCGATAGTTGCTTGTAACTCGACCCATAATATAACGCGATCTCTTGTACATAAGGTGAAATTATGTGCGACGTGTATGTTGTCGATGTACAAGCTATGTACTATCTCTCCCTCTTTCTCTCGCGATTACGCTTTCCGTAAAAATACTGAAGCACGCCATAGCGATAGGTAGGTTGGCTTCCGCGTTCCGTTGTCAGTTGAGATTTGTTGCGAGTCAAGCGGGGAATATCACACATTTCAGTGCTTACTGTCTCTGGAGAGTTTATTACTATTTATCATCGAGTCATATCGAAAAAAAATACGCGTAACCCGCATACCGAAAATACAAGATTCGCTCTCAGAAATATCACGCCGGAAAAAGAAAATGATGAGACACTCTGCACGATCGGAAGTAGAAAGAATGAGTGCAAGGACAATACGTAAAATGGCAAGTACGTGAATTCTTCGGAGGGAATGGGATTGTGTCGCGTGGGAGGACAGATCGCTGCAAGATTTAGAAATTGCATTCGTCATTGGCCGCAATTCCACTCTCTAATGAAGTGGCGCCTCTGCGACTCGACAATACGAGATAATATAGAGAGCAGTGGAGAAAGAGCGCTATTATGCAGGTCGCTACGCAATAAATACCGTCGGTATTGTTACGAAACGGGACGCTGAATATTAGAGAACGCCGAGTTATTCAGTCGTGTCCCTCTCTCTCTCTCTCTTTCTCTCTCTGTCTCCTTCATAAACGATTACAATAGTTAAGAGTCACAAGTACTTGCAAAACTTTTCGAGAAGCATATTCGAGGTGCGTAAAAATAATTCGCAAGAGATCAAAATCCCTGACGTGTCTATATATAGTCCCTAGTGTGTGTCCAAAAAGATTATAATATCTCGCCGTGACTTTCTTCGACTTTTGACACGTTTCTTTCTCCGTGGCTTATTTTGTTTTTTCTCTCTTTTTTTTCGTGCGATCGATGCGTACGCGCATTGCGAGTGATAATCGCCCCGAGAACGTGCAGGGTGAAAAGAATAAACCGAGGCGAAGTGAACGCGCACGCTCGCTCACCACTTCGATCCGATGAAGCGTCGTCACGGTCGAAGAATTAACTTCGCTGTGATGCTCGCGCGGAGATCGCCGAGTGATATCGGAAGCGATCGCGCGGATCAAAGTGTACAAGAAGGCTAATGAAGTTCACCAGATCTCTCTCGCCTCTCCTCTCCCACTTCGCCGCGCCTTTTCTCTCTCTCTCTCTCTCTCTCTCTCTGTCCCTCTCTCCTTTTCTTTCTCATCCTCTCTTCTTCCCAATGTTCCTTCCTCCGTCGATCGCGCCGAAGGCGCGCGAAGGCCGATCTGTTCCACTCGAGAGCTTCTTCGCGAAGATCGGAGAGCGCGCGGCCGTCCCGAAGTGATCGCGAAGATTAGGGTATGGCAGGAGACTAATGTAGTCCGCCGTGAAGATCGGCGATAGTGTCGATCGGCAATACTGAAAAATCATGCGCGCCGATCGTTGCTCCTTCTTCCCCCGCCTCCCCCGCGGCCCCCTCCCTCAACCCCTCGCCGTAGCGCTCTACCTCACCCTCTCGATCTCTCTCGCATCGGTGGGCTACCCCAATTAAAGACTTGGTGAAGATCGCGGTTTGAAGTATTCATTAAGATCGGTATGGTCGAGGCGGCCTTCGATCGAAGTTCATCGCGAGAATTGGCCGGCCGATCGCCGTCGTTAAGAAAATTATATTGCCCATTGGCGATTCAGCAGCGTCGTTTTCTTCTCCTCCGCTTCTTCTTCCTCCTTCTCCTCCTCCTCCTCCTCGTCGTCTTCGTCCTCCTCCTTCTCCTCCTCCTCCTCCTCCTCCTCCTTCTTCTCCTCCTCGTCCTCGTCCTCGTCCTCGTCCTCCTCCTCCCTCCACCCTCCACCATGCACTTCACCTCTTCTTCTCACTTATTCTTCCCCCTCCCCCTGCGCGCGCGAGCGCGACGGCACCGATAATTAACAATCGAAAGGGCGCCGTGCGTGATCGATACCGTGGAACTCGCGTTCGGGGGATCGCGAACGATGTAGAGTTCCTGGCGAAGAGAGTTCCCCGCGATATAACGATCGCGCTAACGAAGTCGATTGTTGTAACGGCGGGGGTTTATCCTTTTTGCGTCGACATGCGAAAGGACGCCGCCGCTGCAGCAGCCGCTTTGATATCGAGGAATCCGCATGCTCGATCATTAAACGTTACTTCCAAAATGGAGTTTCGCGATTAACGCTAACGAAGTTAATTGTAATAACGGTGACCGCGAAATCTCTCTCCTCTTCCCACTTCGATCTCTGTGTGCCTCTTCGCTGGTATTTCTATATCTTTATAACAGAAGTGAACGAAGTTGCCAGCGGAATTCCGCTTTGAGGATTACGCTAACGACGTTCATTAACGAAGTCGCGGTATAAGTGCTAATTGTTTCATCCTCTTTCTCCCCCTCTCTCTCTTTCTCATAAATAATAGTTAAAATTCAGAATAAAATTAGAGGAGATCGAGGATCGCGCGATATTCGCAGAATTAGATATTTCAGAATTTTGAAGTTACAAATTCTCAGACAATTAATTGTTGTGTCTGCACAAATATGAGAGAGACAGTCTTCTTCTATGTTTTAATGTTTGCCATGATTTTGTTAATCATGTGATTTGTTTTATAATAATTAAAATATAAATATACTGCAACGTGACCATCTTACCTTACCGTATCAAGTTCTCGTATTTAGTTCTCTCTCTCTCTCTTTCTCTCCTTTCCCCTCTCGTAATGTTTTCTATTATTAGCTAAGCGATTCACGGGCGACATCGGAAAAAGCAGCGCGTTATTAATACCACGGATTTAACGTTCGTCGATTAGACATTCCCGACGAAGTTCCGCGGATGCGCGATTACGTCAGTCAAATATAGTAGCAGCAGGCGCTGTTAAAAGAATGCAGGAGGTTACGTAACGGGTCACGCGCGCGTGCCAAGATGAAAATACGACGCGATAAATTCCGGGGCACGTGTAAAAAATTGGCTTCCGACTGGAATGACGATACGCTTCGCGTTTTACGCGCTAATCGCTAGGTGAGACGCGCGCGATAATATTGCCGAATGAGTGAAAGCGTCATTCGTTTGTTCACCAGGATTCGCTTGCGTTTCTCTTCTGGCGAGGTGAAGTCGCGCGACGTGTGACTTGTCTTATTACATTGCGCGGGAATGCGGTAACGGTGAAACGCAGAGAGAGAGAGAGAGAGAGAGAGAGAGAGAGAGAGAGAAAGAGAGGAGTCTTATTATAAATTAAAACTTGCATCGCGCGAAGATCCTTTCGCGATCGAATTTCGCTGCAATTACTTTGCAAATTGCACGATTCATCCGCGCAGGAGATCGACGCGAATTATCGTCGAGTCGCGTGTCACGACCCGCTTCTTCCTCTTCTTCTTCTCCTTCTTCTTGTCAATCAAACGCGATCCGTCGAAGAATCGGTTGGCGGCTTCCATCGCACCGCCGGCGGCGGAAAACGCCAGGAAGAAAAGAGAGAGAAAAAAGAGGGAGAATTAATTTCGCCGCGCTAAAAGGCACCTTCGAGAGCGAAGTCAGGAGCGAAGTTCGCCGCCGCCGAAGTTCCCGAGGAGCGGCGCGAGAGAGCCGCGCGTTGCAAGTCGAATGCCACGCGGGAAGATTGATCGTCGGTGCTTCGGGATAAGAACCTGTTTTCGATAATGTCGGAAGATACGTTTCTAGTGCGCCATAGGCGCGCATCCGGACTTAGTGTGTTGCCGCGCAACCCTTTTATAGGCCATTACTTCGGGACTTTATTGCCGGCCGCCAGTCAGAGCTCGGGGGCTATCTCTTCGTCATTTCTCCTTCTCGTCCTCCCCCGTCCTCGCCCCATCGACGGCCCCCCGGAATCATTTCGGGGCCGTTTGCCGTAATGACGTTTGTATACACCGGCGAAAAATATCAGCAATAAAGCGCCGGCTGCGGCGGGCTTGCCGGTAAGTTACTGGTAAGTCAATGGGTGTCGTTGCTCGTATTCGTCGTGACGTTATCGTCCCGCCGACACCAATTAAAATGTTTCACCCTTACCCCTCCCTCCCCTCATCATCCGCGTTGCGTTATCCGCGCGTATCGTGGACACGCTTGTATTTTCATTCACGATACGCAAAAATCGCGCGGCAATATGACAGTGTCGCGACTCACCACTATGGTGAGCACGGAAGATTCGCTTCAGTCCAGGAAGATCTAAACGATTCAAGTTTTGACTTCTAAAGGAGGGTGCCCGAAATGGTCCTTGAGGCGTATATAGGTAAAACCTAGCGCGATTAGTACTCATTGAGCACACGAAAAGTTGCAATCATCGTTGAAAAGCATTGCAGTCTTGAGATATAAGGTGACTTTTTCAGTTCAGGTTTCTTTCAAAACAGTTTCAGATCGCCCTGCTCCCTGAAGAAGCTCCCTGCTCCATGAACTGAAACGTTCATGAGATGTCGGAACTAAGCAAAAAGAAAAGACGGTCCAAACTCGAAAAACAAACAAAGTATTAGATAACACGTGCGAAAGCCTGAAATACCAAAACGCACCTTTTGACCGTGTACGGTGCAGGGTGGTCGGCCATAAGAGTTCCAACATCCTCTTTCAAACCACCTAAATTGCTTGGAAAGCCAGAACCTTGCAACGATCAGCGGAGAGTTTCCTCACTTGGTCGCAAAACTCGGCCGTTTTTGAAAGGGCAGATCTTCCGGCCGGACGACCCAAATACGGTTATCGGTCCGCCGTGGCTGATCGCCGAATTAGTATCGTCCGAGTCAACTCCACCGTGCCGTGGCACGGTGTACCCCATAAATCGTCGAGCGTGACGATGATTCAAGTGGGCGCGGACTCAGGGACGCTCGGATTCGCATAACTAATTATACGCGAGCGAGAACCCGCAAAACCCGGACAAGCCCGGATGAATCATCGCGTGCGAGCGCGCGTCTACGACTCTCTGTCTCCTTCCCCTCCCCCCTCTCTCTCTCTCTCTCTCTCTCTTTCTCTCTCTCTCTCTCTCTCTCTCTGCGGATTCTCGGCGACAAAGCGTTGCGGGAACCAGTTTATTTAGCGATGCTATCGAGTGTCGAATCGGCCATCGAAATTAAAATCGATCTCCACTCGGGCCCCGGTACAATGTAGCACGCTGATTAATCGAGCCGATTATTCCGGCTGATTGCGACGCGCGCGGGTCGATGCCACAAGCGCCAAGAACGATCAAACTTATGTCGGGAATAATGGCTGTTTGTGCGACGCGAATATTCTACCCTGACGTTAATCCCTCCGGGCTCTCGGCTCAGCTCCTGCCATGTTCCTCTACGCGATGCCTATTAAATAACGCTTTTTATACTTTTATATTGTGTATGTATTCGGAGGCGGGGAGTAAGCGCCTGTGTGTAAGTTCGAAACACCGAGATACGCTCCGCGCGTCGTGTCGATCAATTCATGTGGAAATAGAAACGGTTTGTTTTTTTCAAGTCAGCTAAAAATAAAAGTTTTGTCTTGTATCTTTAGATGTTCTCGAATTTTTGTGGAAGTAATAGAATTACCCAATTTCTAGATTACCCAGATTACAAATCCGTGTAATGACACTAATCCAAGAGAGTGAATAATATACTGAAGTTACTAGTAGTATACTGAGTTATAACACGTTTCATCTCAATATCTTTAACAGTTCTCGAGTTGTGAAGGAACACAAACATACAAACACATGAGGCAAAAATACCAATATCCCAACGCGCATATAATCTTGGACATTCTTGTTTTAATCTTTAAATATGAATACCTTTCAACATAAGACATATGTTATATGTTAAATATTTTAAATTTATATTTTATATATATATATATATATAATATAAATTTAAAATAAAGCATATATAAAAACATAATGAAATACGAAAACAAATTACATTACATATATATATTTTTTTATATTAAACATTTAAATAATCATATTTCTAAGGAACAAAACAATAAAAATACCCAGAATTAGATGCGTCGTGGGAGAGAATTAATTCGAGAATTAATTCTTTTACCTTACAGGACAAACTGAGAACCTAACTTTTGTGAAGTCGGCTAAAAACTCCACGTCGCAAAGATGGAGCGAGCACTTTGTGTTTCAGAAGGGGAAACCCCTCGATAGATTTGTGAAAATCAAACAAACGCCACAACCGTCCGTCTCATGAAAGATACTTACGGTTGTAGCGCTTATAGTTACACAAGAGCAAACCATGATATTTTCTGTGTAACAGCATACTAGATAGAGTATAGCGATAGAAAATTGTCGTGACATTTGAGAGAAATATATATATCGCGTATAAAAAAAATATCATGCTGTTAGCGATGATGTTACGAGTACGTAAGCAAGCTGAGAGAAGACAACGTAAAGATGCAGCAAGATAACACAATCTCGCTGGTACAACGTGTCCTCATCCTACGTACCTCGTCAGGATGGCTCTCCCCGCATCGGGCGTCGCACCTGGCCACTCGAATGGAGTCGTACTCCTCGACGTATCGCGTCCACGACGCCAAACATCCTGGTAGCAGCAACCACCACGGCCACCACTCTGCGCGAAAAGTGACATCATATTATTAACTTCACCGCGTCCAGCATCTCTCCAGGTGGACGATCACATTTTTCTCCTCGTTTATTTCATAATGCGCGAACGCGTAGCCTCACGTGCCAGGTGTTTCGAGTCGCACGTCCAAAGTGTGACGCGTAACATCCTACTCTATGGCGACACGCAATCTCGCCTACGTGAAGTGACACAACGATCAAACAAATTCCCAGATCTTTACCCCTTACCTCAGTAATACTCGATGCACTGATTCGGCAATTTGTTCATCAACGATACTTCTCGCACTCCCGCGTGTGCCTCGTACGCACTGAGAAGAATCCCACGTTTTTCAAAACGTTCGTTCTTTGATGATCGTTAGGGAAACGAATCGAACAGTTACCGTTGCAAATCATTTTAACAAACATACATCGCCCGAGACACTTGTTCTCGTCTATTTGGCTCAGGCTAGTTATGTCTCCGTTAGAGAGGCGTTGCTTAGAACAGCAGACTGAAAGTAACAAGTCATTCTCGCAACATTCGCTGTCCCACATGAGCAAACCATTTGTCGCGGCTACTGGTAAATTAGCCGAACTCTTTCTCTCATTGCGTTTCCGTTTTCTCTCGGCGTTACCTCCCATGACGATAGTTGCGAGGAAGCGTGATACGTATGTATGTCGTTAGCGCACTACCCGCTGGGTTAGCTCGGAGCGCCATTTAACTCGTCTTAGGAATTCGTTCTTTTTGCTCGCGGCGCGCCGGGGAGAACGTGGAGCCGCTCGTGGAGATTGTTTCTCCGTTTTAGCAAAAGTACGATTCATGCACACTCGATGGCACGCTCGTCCATTCGTTCGTTCATTTGCTGACTCGCTCGCTCGTTCGCTCGATCGCGATCGCGGGACACGCCGCGCCGCTACCTGTGCCGATCCCACGCGCCTACTCGGAATTCCAATTGGGCCTCTCGATCGTCGACGAAGAAGGTAGGCAATCGCGTCCGCTTTTTCGCTGTTCACGTAAATGCGGAGACCGGAATGATATGACGGAGATGCGAATCGCGAGCAGAGCGGAGAATGCACGGACGACGTCAGCGGCGACGGTCGCAAGTCGATACGTGCGATCCGCGAATGCAAGAAAGCGGACGGTAAGTCGCAGGCTGCGATCTCTCCATGTATCGCTAATGAGAGGCGAGGTAGCACGAGAGGATGAAATGTTCATCCGACGATTTGGCTTGATTGTTAATGACATCTTTCTCAATTAAATCAGCATTATTCTCTAAACAATCAGTGCATTCTTCACTGAAATGTTGTACTTACAACTGGTGGTGCTTTGACAACTTTTCCTTACTTATACTGGTTTACTTTATATATATATATTATTATTATTATTATTATTACTAGAATATAAAGTAACGAAAATTTTATGTTTATAATTGTGCCAAATTCAATTGAAAAAGGAAAGCGACATAAATATACCATCATAGAGGACGATACCTTTCGCCCTTTTGTGGCTACGATCCTGATTTATCGGTGATTTCAATGCCCGCACCCAACGAAAAAGTGTCACTTATCCTTTGGAGAGGAGAGCGCGCGACTTGGTCGATTCTTCTCGTGTTTTGCGAGCGTGAAGCGCCTCGAACAATGCGATCAACTCTGTGCGAGAGGGGGTGGTCGGATGAGAGAAAATTTATCATTGGCAATTTATCACCGCGCTGGCCGCGCGTTTAGCGCGCGTGCTAACGTAATATCGAGCTCCATTCGCCTTGAATGCAGATCGCGGTGCAATCTTATCGCAGCGCCGTAAATTAAATTGCCACGTTGCGCTGGCGCACGTTCCCGACTGTGCAGCAGCAACAATCGGGTTATCGCGGAAAATGCAAGATTGTGGGATCTTATCTAACGGCGCGAGTGATGCCACGGATTAAGGCCAGCCAGGCTTACTCCTGAGGTCTGATCTCAGCGATATGGAAACTCCTCGTTCCTCACGCTCACGCAGTTACACCTTCTCTGAGGTGCAAGTCGGATTTATAATACAAGGTATTTTTGTAATTTCTCCTTGACAAATGTCTGTTGTGAGTACGCGCGGCAGAGCATACACAATTGCTTTCCGCTTTAATAAATAATTCGCGGCAGATTTGTAATGAGACAGCGATCCCACTTGAGCCGTCGTTAATCTTAGACTTTCTGCGATAAAGGAATATACATCTCGAAGGCACACCGGCGGGAATCTTTAAGTTAAAACGGTACTTCGGCGAGCCCGTAAGTGGTTCTTGTCAATCCACTTTAGCTTTTTCACGCGAATGCGCGAAATACTTATCTCTCTCTCTCTCTCTCTCTCTCGCGGCGTGTCGTCTCTTTGGGATATTTCACATCGTAATTAAACGATGTACTTCCACACGACCTCCGTTTTCCACCGCTTATCATTCGTATAAAATGTTTCGATTTTTCGAAAGAGAGATCTCGATTTCAAGAATATCAATTTTACTATTTGAATTCGAGATGTCCCAGCGGGCTCTGGTTGTATGTACAACGACACCGTTCTTTGTCGAAAACATACGATACAAGTTGCAAAAGTGAACGCGCCAGGTAGAAACGTCAATCATCTAGGTTGACTGCGCAGGGTTTAAACGTCCCGTCTCGCGCAAGAGCGTAAGTCTTCCTCGGCAAAGTCAAGCGTAACAAAGGCGCAGGTCGAATCGATAATGAGTACATCCGAGCCGGAATCATCGTCGCGTGCAACAAGATAGTGAATTAATTGACGTACAAAAAGCGACTGACGTTTCTACTTAGATTTCTCGTTGACGCTACGCTGCGCATTCGCTGTGTGCACACGAGTCGTGTGCGAGTCTTCTAAAGCCTGTGTCCCGCTACAGATTGAAGACTGAGAATCGCGAAAAATTGGAACTTGACCAACTGAAACAAAGCGAGCTAGAACTAAAGTTCGTTGATTTATCGAAATCTAATCTTCAATTCGCAATCCTCAGTCTCCAATCCGTACTGTGACACGGGTTTAACCCTCTACATCAACCCCGTGTACATCTCCATACGTACTTCTGAGGGTGGCTGCCGATGGTAACTGCTGCCTCCGTGGCTTTCCCTTCTTGGCTATAGCAGACGTCGGATTGCCGGCGTGCGGCGTCATCGGATGGCCGATGATCTTCCGGGACCCCGTGTGTGAAGATTCGTGTGAACCCTGGCGTGGCTCCTGCTGCCTCGGGCACGCGCCAAGGATGATCTCTTTGGAGGACCTCTCGGCAGGACAAGTCCACCCTCGTGGTCGTCGTTGTCGTCGTCACGTTGCGTGGGTCGTCCTTCCTAGAGGTGACACGGCTGATGGCGCATGGCGGCCGTTCGCCTATCAGCTGATAGCGACTTTGTGATCTGAATCCTTTGGCTGCCGATCTCCTCACCTCGAGACCGTCTCTCAACGGCAACAATCCGCTGTTCAAGACTAAACCCGTAAGACCGAGCCGAAGCGTTCGAACTGGGGATCGGGCTTACTTTCCTGTGCAGACCGATCCTCCTCTCCTGCTCTCTCGCCCTCCTGGCGCACTCTTCTCCTACTCTACGCCGGGCCCACACCACTTCGTGTTTCCACCACTCTCGCCACCGCCACCCATCGCAATGACCGAATCATTAACTTCAGGAAGGGTCCTGGCTCGCGCGCGCAAGGAGCACACGCGCGCGCGAGGGAGCGCGTTCGCCGAACCGAGAGAGCGATGGGAGAGACGGAGAGACGGCCAGAGAGAGAAGGTAAAAGAGAGAGAGAGAGAGAGCTTCCTTCCTATTCCTTCCTTTCTTCCTTTTGCACGTCTGTCGCGTTTGGGGACACGGTAGCGCTCTTTGACCCCTCTTTCTTCGAGGGAAAGAGGGTTCCTCCTTTAATCTTCCAACCGTTTCGGGTGCGCGTACCCAGCTCGCTCGTCGATTGGCCCAACAAAGACCCCACGTTGAACATTTATTGTTTCGTTGCAACATACGCGCAGGATGACCTGTCCAGTAATTAAATCACCAATGAATGAACAATTCGTAGTATTTATTATAATATTCAGATATGTGGCACTCTTTACACTTCGAGTGAGTAACTAGATGTAACTTACAGGTTATGTGATTATACCAAAAAAGTGTGTTGCAGAAGGTTAATCCGGGTTCGTCTGTTCGGATACTGAGCTTTGGTTCTTCAGTTTTCTTTTCTTGGACAGACCAAACCTAAGAGTTTTTCTTTATGTCAGTTTTACTTTAAAATGAGCTTCTCGACTCTACTGCAGATTTCCACATAGGAATCGTGTGTTCCACCGCAATTTTATATTTCGCGTAAACCAAAATAGCGGTGGTTTAACCTAACCTAGGTTTACACACCGATCCACACGTTCTCGATCGGCGCCCGACATCTTACGTGACCTGTGCTAGAAACATTCTTCAAAAATGAATTTGAATCCGCCAGTCACACGGGCGCGCGCGGCTGCGCCGGTCAAAACACACACATAGCTCGACGTGAAACGTTGTTCTCTCTCCCGAAGGATAACCATTCGCGCGTGAGAAAGTTGCCAATCGACTTACTCCGACAACCTTTTATTACCTTAATCGGCAAAAAAACAGCGCATATGTAACTATCAGCGGCACCGTTTTCCCGAAGCGAAGCAACAAAATCGCAAGACAGCCGCGAGCCGTCCGTCCGTCCGTCCGTCCCTTCGCTCGACGAGATCGAATTCAACTCGAATTTAACGTAACAACGACAAAAAGATTCACGGAACCGGCGAAACTGTAACTCGAGAAATTGGCCGATCGTCCAGTCGTGCCGACGGACGCGTGTGCAAAGAAAAAGAGGATCGCCCCGCGCGGGACGCGGAGGAAAAAGGATTCGTGCGGATAGAAGTCCTCCTCACGGTGGGTTCTTCTATCTAGGCCTCTTCGGTGGTTCCTCCCGCCGCCGCTGCCGCTGCCACCGCCGCCGCCACCACCGCTGCGGAGGAGCCCGCCGCACACACAGCTTACCGGGCGACCTGTGTGGCATGAGAACGGGGCTCGCTCTTCCCACATAATGAACGACTTCGAAGAACGGTAGTGGCATTGACCTGAATCTATTAGGGCCTTCGGTTTGGCGGTATTATAACTGCCCGTGAATCAATCCCTTACTTAGCAACATTCTCCGACCACACGAAAGCCCGGCTCGTTATTGCCCGGTTAGGGACCGACGTTCTCGCGGCACTTCTCTCGCGGCAAGAACTCCTCCTCGCAGCTCCCCCATATGCCTAGGGATGCTCGGCGATGCCACGACACCGTGACCAATATCCCATGGCAGCGGTCGCATCGACGAGTCGTCGATACTTCGGCTCAGGATATGTCGGCTATCGTTGGCCCTGGCTCGAGGTCGATACACCGGGGACAACCAGGGGAGAGACCGATGCGAAGTGTATTCATCTCATGGAGGAAAAAATTCTCACGGAGACCATTATTCAGTAGGAGGCTTTAATGTGTTCTTATCATCAATATCACCTGTCCTCTTTTGATTTTTCTTTTCTCTTTAGGAAAAGGTTGAAAGGAGGGGAGGGAATTTTCTAGAAAAATATCGTGTATTCAATGATGCTGTAAAAAGTACATTCTCATCGACAACGTGGCGCTCATGATAGCGTGATTTACATCAAGATTTACCAAGCATTTGACTTTTTGTGTCCTGAGAAAAATTGTAGCATCGTGCCATTAAAGTCCGCGCATGCTAAGTAATCGTCTCGCGATTATTACGATTATCTCGTCGGTCTCGCGTGCGGCGTTCGATTAGCACGGACCTTTAACGCCGCGTCTCCGTTAATCTTCTTTCCTGCAATCCTTCGTCTCGGCGTATCCCGCGGAAATCTCCTCCAGTACCCGCAATATCTGTAGAAGAATACACACGAAAGTCGCATCGATCTCGGGGTGCCTCGTGGGCAAATTAATTAACCCTGACGGTAACATCTTGTGTATTGGACGTGTATCACCAAAATATTCATTAAAAATTTATCGAATCACTCGTCGTAAGTCGTAATCATTGCTGATCTTGTTCTATCTAGTTCTAACGTGATTCTCATGCATCGCTTTGAGGAAGTTCTTGATTTGAATAAAATTTCACCGGTGAATCCGAGAGGCGCTCGGTGTTGTCGTCAGAGTTAACAAAACAGCGTGAGTGGAATGGAAAGAAGCAAGTAATTTGCGCTGTCAAACGCAAGATCGCGTTTCACTTTCCGCGCAGTCGGACTTACTTCGTTTTTGTGCTTCTTGTACCACGCGACATTGGCCTGGACTCTATTAATAACCTGTCCGATCACGGTGTCGTACTTCTCGTGCCTGCCTCTCAGTCGTAGCTGAGAAAGAAAGAAAGAAAGAAAGAGAGAAGGAGATTATTACATAATAATCCGACGCTTCTTTGTAGCCGCGAGGTATATAAGTATGCATATATCGGTTTTCGTGGAACGCTATTGTTCGCTTTTCGATCCTCGTTAAGTTTCGCCACTCGCGCAATTTTCTTACCCATTCCACGTCCTCTTCTTGACGAATGCGTCTCACGAAGGCACGCAATGTATCGATCAGGATTACGTTCGCGCTGGAAGTGTAGCAACGAAAGCACGATGAGTGCCGGAATAATCGATGTAGAACACGCGGGAGAGTAATGAGCAACCCGATGAGTTTCCATGGTGAAAATCCCAACGGGAACTCAGCTTTCCAAGTAGAAAAGTGTCCAGGAAAAACTGGTCACTAGCAATAACTGGTAACTACTTTATATTGGCTAGGATTTGTTAGACAGTAACTGTTCAGAAATTGGATAAGAAAATACTGATCAGAAAGACAATAAAAAATAGCAGATAAATGCTGGGCAGTTTTTCTATCAGTAGAAATTCGGAAAATACAGGCGAATGTTTCTTAGTCAGTCACTGACCCAGAAACTAGACAGGAAAAAGTAATTAAAAATTAAGCTACAACCATCAGTAATGAATGATTTTTCATGTGAAAAGACTCTACCTCTTGAAGCACGACGTTTCATTTTCTTATATTGAATAATAAAATACAAGATTTTGCAATGTAAAATCGAACAATGAGAACTGTTTGACAGAATTTTGCGCAAGAACAAGTTTAGTCAGAAACTGGCTAGAAATCGTTTTACTTGCAGTTACCGGCGAAACAAGAGCGTCGCCCTAACTGGCCAGAAACTAGCCAGTTACCGGAAGAATTCCCGGTCAGTCACTGGGAAAGAGCCAGTTACACGGAAGAGGTAACTGGCTCTTTCTACTTGGGTTGTTCTCGCTCGCAAATTGCGAAATCTGATTGACTCACTATGTGCCATTGTCTTCCGCCTCGTTCGCACTGAACTTGTTCCAGTGTTCGGTCAGAAAGTCCGCCGCGACGCGATACCCGTGCGGATTTATCACGGCGGACATCAGAGCCTTCTCCGCGTGTGAGTACGTAATGTTGCCTTGCGAAAACATCGTAGACAGGTATCTGGAAGCGTTTATTATGTAATAAAGTAATTTACGACTCCGAGAGGGTCCCCGTTCGCGAGACGGCCCGCCTGACCGCCGTTTCTTTCATGTAACGTCCGTACAATCGTCTATATTTCGCGCGTCTATCTCGGCGTGGGAAATTTCGAGCCGAACCGGAGCGGTTATCTCACCTTCGCAGCAGCCTCGCGCTGACGTGACATCCCAATGCGAAGGCGAGGCTCTCCTTATCGTGCGCCGTCGATTCGTCGTATCTCGCGAGAAGTGCCAGCCATTGTTCCTCCGTGAGCGCTTTCACGAACGCGCAATACGTCCAGGTGCGAAATTCCTCTGGAACGCTACAATTCGCCGGCTGATTTTCGAGCCGCACGCGGAAACGTGCCGTTTTCCAGCTAGCGCGCGCATTTAACGCCAAACGCGGGCCGCGCCAGGCCTCGCCGATTGCCAATTAACGTTTAAAGCGCCCGTCGATAATAGATAGACATAAGTCCGGCGCGGCCGCATTTGGTATCGAATGCGCGAACAGATGCTGGGCGCGCTAAATACGTACGACGAGCTCAGCGACTCGTTTCGCAGCATTTTTTGAACGAAGTCGCGGGCCGCCGTCAAGCATGCCCGATGGCCTACCAAACATGCCCATTTCATTACGTTCACCTTGAATTCTGTCCACGACGCGGGATCCGTATGGACCAGCGACCGCGCCGTCTCGGCGTACACCTGATCGGTGACCTTGCACATCACGAACTGGAAGAAGAAGAAGAAGAAGAAGAAGAAGAAGTGGTAGTCGATGAGCATCACGACGGTGGAATCTCGTTTTTCGCGCGTTTGGCTGGGAAATCTGCGCCCGGCAAGTGAATGCGCGCGTCAATTAAACGGAAAAGTCCGATCGACGGAAATTTGCTTATTAAATCACTTAGCGAGAGCAATTAGATAGGAATCAATGCTCACGTTGTCTCGAACGCGCGCACCTCCTGGAGAACCTTGTCTTGATTCTTTTGTTTATTGCGAGAGAGAGGGAGAGAGAGAGAGAGAGAGAGAGAGAGAGAGAGAGAGAGAGAGAGAGAGAGAGAGATCTCGTTTACCTACGCGAGGAAAGTCTCGCCGCTATCGCTATCGGGCTAAACGTCCTTCTCTCCTCCCTCGGCTTCGAGATTCCAAGTTTCGCCTTTTCCTTCTTTTTTTTTTTCTTTCTTTTACAAAAACATCAAAGTGCTCTGGTGAAATTGCGAGTGGAGGTAGGCGAAATAACCAGGCGGCGATATTTATCGCAACATTATGGAGATCCGCGGTTGATTCGCGCGCAAGGAGCAAGAGAGTAATTCTATTTATTCAGAATTTACGAGCAATAAACCCGGGTGGATTAAAACGCGGAGATACGCCGCGGCGTATTTATTTAATTTGGCACGTTAGGTTTACGGACGCGGCGGAGCGGCCGGGAAGGAAACCGTGGGGCCCGCCTCTCCGCTCGAGCTCGCTTCGCTCACACAGGCCACTACCTCTCTTATATTTTCGCAATAATGGCTTCTGTGAAAAGGGAACTGTTACGGCAACATTGGTCGGCGCGAGTGCTTAATTAAATGTTACGTGCCTCGTATTTCGGTGCAAATAATGATTGAGTCCTCCGACCTAATTGAGAACGTCGAATCGTAAACGACGGCCGATGGGCCGATGATCGCTTATATATCTGTCCCAGGGATAATCATACGCTTTATAATGCCATACTTAAGCCTTAACTGCGCGTAATAACGACATAAGGCAGAACTGCATAGCGGACGATTTAGACCGCGAGGCGGCGCCGCTTATATCTCGCATATCTTATCGCGCCGCGCGGCCGTATAAATTAATAATAAAATCAAATGTGCTCGCCTTCGCCTCGCAATCTCGCGCAAATCTACGACCGAGGTGGGACGAGCGAATTTCGACGGGACCGCCGCAGCTAAGACGCGCAGCGAGAGAACGCCGCGCGGAAATTTAGGGGCCGATTCTCGTGCGCACGGACTTCTCTCTTTTTCCCTTCGCGTCGCTCCGAGGTCGCCACTCTTTCTCCCGTGAGAGATACCGCCACCGTTGTCTCGGGTTCTCTCCTTCGGGGGAAGAGTGATCGGCAAACGAACATCTTCGCAGCGGCGATTTTGCGAAACACGCGCATTGGGATCCTCTCTCCGCGATCACCTTCTCTTTCGGAGACACCACCACGATATATCGACGTTCTGAGTGTTACCTTAAATACGCTCGAGTCCCAAAAGTAATCGTAGACAGTGTCCAAGGTGAATATCGCATGCGTCCAGAGCATCTCTCCACTTTCCGCTTCCAGCTTCTCGAGGATACTCCACGTGATTCTCATGTCGAGCAGTCCGGCGTTGGCTATCGCGAACGAGTCCGCCAGCAACTGCACCTTTGTCACTTCTGGCAGAGTTCGGAAGGACTTTAGCAGCAGTTTCCAATTGTCCACGTCATAGTTGACGCGATACAAGGCTGCGGAGGGACAGAGAGAAAGAGAAAGACGCGCTATTAGAAGATATTTCGCTTGAGTTTAGAAGGAGACGAAGGTCTCCTTTGGTCTCGACAGGATGACATTGTAATTCGAAAATTGTTGCACGGCTACGCAATTAATCAGAATCACGGTTGTTTTTCGGGAACACACTTTGTGTGTAAAACAACACTCGCCAAATTACAAAATGCCTTTCGATTTTCTTTACAAATTGATCAGCAGAAAAATATTCGGGCATTATCTCCTTAATTGATCGGCGGATGTTACGATAGTGATATTACCCGTTTGATTGATATTGAACAGAATCCACTGGTCGCTGGAACTCGCCCGGCTCAGGGCAGTGTCGTTAATTTTCATGCGTTTCTCGGCCATCCATGCCTTCGGCAAGGTATTACCAAATTGCTGTTCATTTTCGGTTGTCCACGTCAACGGGACATGCCATAACTCTTCGCGCGTACTATTTAGGCCATAATGATAAAATCGGTCCTGAAACACAAATATCGCATAAACGAGCAATTTTTAGCGACGTTCGCCGTGGATGTTTCACGTGCTTGTATTTTTTTTCTTTTTTTTGCTTCTATCCAACTTATTTACACATAGCACACAAAAACAATACACCAACATTAAATTCAAGAGGCCTTCAATTAAAGTTGCAGAAGATGGTAACGATGTTATCGTTATTGTCCGGAAGTTCTCTAATAATTTTTAAACTCAAACGTCACAATACAAGTTCTTTGTTATTACTTTTCATTATTATTCATGATTAATTCAATGTTGTTTCGTGCTTAAATCAATATCATTTATATATTTATCAAGATATAATTGCCTTCCCATCTTGAGCTAATGTTTTAGTGTTAATATTAACGTGCTACTCTGCCCAATACAGAAAATCACTAAAACATTGTATTCCCATGTAAAAAAATTTAATTTGCTGAAATATTATAGCAACATTTCAGCAACGATAACATTGATTTCTGATACACTATGTGGTGCTATATTCTTGATTATAATGGTATTATTTCGTAATAAACTCTCTCTCTCTCTCTCTCTCTCTCTCTCTCTCTCTCTCTCTCTCTGGATTATTTGACAGTGAAATGAATAGAAACATCTCATTCTGCATTTAGTGTCACAAGTGCAATTGACATTAATAAAAAATTCCCCTAAAAATACAAATCTCTTACCGATTGACTCGAAAAATAAAAAAGAAACAAAGTCACGCGCATGAATGTGGATCGAATTTCTGGGGAGAAAAAAGATCGATTCTCCAGATTAATCTGAAGATCCGTGACCGAGAGGATCGAGAGACATCGCGTATAATTTATTCGCGACCGCAAAACCACACCAAGGAGCCTCTGTTTTCTTCTCTTTCTCTCTCTCTCTCCCCCCCCCCCCTCCTCTCTCGCTCTTTCGGATACAGCTAC
>NW_022639452.1:770458-809701 GCF_010583005.1 Odontomachus brunneus
AAGGAGCCTCTGTTTTCTTCTCTTTCTCTCTCTCTCTCCCCCCCCCCTCTCCTCTCTCGCTCTTTCGGATACAGCTACGAGCAACGATGGTTAACACGCGCGTTCCACAAATAAATAATTTGTCGTCGACTGAACAAGATGAAGAAATGCGCTTGAAAATCGATCGGGCGATAAGCGATCGGGCAGAACGCGCACCTGCGTAAGCTCGATCGCACCGGTTTCACGATTCTGTCGGACATGCAGGACAGGAAAGCCAGCCTCATACGTCCAAGTTCGCATAACGTCCTTCATGCGCAGCCCGGAGGAAGACGGTAGCCCGTCGCTCGCTCCGTCGATCTCCACCTGGAAGGCGCTCCAGAGATCCTCCTGATCGGCGCTGCGATAGTAGTATGTGCGCATGTAGCGGCGCACGGACGCGAGGAAGATCCGTTCGCCCAGAAAATGATAGATCATGTGCGCCATGCAATTACCCTTGACGTACGACGTCAAATCAAAGACGTCATTGAGCCCACTCAGCCCTCGCAAATCAATGTGCAACGGGTGTGCTGTCTCGATGGCATCCTCGTAAAATACGTCGTGGCACTCGACGAGGAAGCTGGCCTGCCGGTCCCAGAGCATGGGCTCCAACTGTGAAAGGATCAAGAGAGAGGTGGATGAAAGTCATAACGCCGCGATCACGCGACAGTGCGAAATCCAATTGGTCATCGCAGAACCATATCGAAACGCGCATAAAAATTGAGAAATCGTACAATTAACAAGTTCGCCAATTGCGAATCAAGTTTGTTTCTTAAGCTTGATTCAAGCTGAATAACTGTTATAACATGGACACTATTCTTCTCAATAAAGAGTAACATTTTTTACGGTGCTAGCACAACTTCTCAAATCCATAATGTGCTCCTTGTTTCCTGCCTCTTGATTTCTTTCTGACTTAAGCTTTTAGCCAAAAAAAGTGGAGAATAAGAAGGAAGAAGCAAAGGACACATTGCAGATCAGGCTTGAAAAACTGAAAACTGACTAGCGTCACCTTACCACGCTTAACGCTAAGAATCCGAAAAACGAGGAGAAACCTTCCTTTAACCACACGTCGTCCCACCACCTGGGCGTCACCAGATTACCAAACCACTGATGGGCGACTTCGTGCGCCATGATATTAGCAAGGTTTTTTCTGGCGTTTATGCTACCGCCAGTCTCCTTTAGAACAGCTATGTCCTCCCTGGAAATATCAACGGGACTCAATCGAAAATTCGCGTCTGAAAGTGCCCTACATTGAAGATAAAGATGTACTGCGCATAACCAGAAATATTTAGATGTGAGTAGCATAGTTGTTTTTTTATAGTGTAATATGTATAAATCCGAGGAAAAACCGACCGGGAAATGGGTAAAATCTTCCAGTACACTTGGTAGAAGAAAATATCAAGAGAGAAATCAGCGTACTCACTGAATCGATATGAGGCCCCAGTTTTCCATCGCGGAAAACGTCAGCTTGGGGAGCACGATCACGTCGAGCTTGTCCAGCTCGTAGTAGAACCCGGTAAAGTTTTGTATTAATCGGAGCACCTTCGGTATCAGGTCGCCCAAATATCTCGTGTCGTTCGCGACCTCTCTCCTAGACAAGATGGTGTGCGACGGTCGGTCGGTGACGTTGGCGTGGTAGCCGAAGAAATCGGTGACCATGAAGGCAACCAGGTAAGTGGGCATCGGTAAAGTTTTTTCGTAATGATCCCACACGTATCCCGGCAAGTCGCGTCTAAAGAAGAAGATGTGTCTGAAGAACGCCGCGGGAGGTGAAATTCAAATCGGTTCGAGATCGAAAGTCTGAATCTTTCCGGGCATAAACTCGTGACCGACGATTGAATCAAGAAAAATATATCAAGAAATATATCAAGAAAAAATTAATAAATATAGAATTTTAGAATTTTAGAGATTGAGTGTCAAATTCCTCTTACATCTCTTCGGTGACTTTGCGCATCGAATTGGAGTGCGATTGCATGTTCGATTTTCTGCCGATCGAGATGCGAAACGGCGCCTTCATCCACGGCTCATCGAAACATGGGTAGGCCATCCGAGCGTTGTCTGGCGACAAGTTCGACACCGCGATCCACCTGAAAAGGAATAATTTCCGCTCCTAGATCAATTTTAATGCTCGACGATATCGACAAGTCGCCCTCAGTGAGCCCTAAAACGATACTGCCGCTCGTTATTCTACTAGTATCGTCCAAAAAACTATAATTTTATTCTTAGCGAATGTCCTCTTATATATAATTTCAGAAGAATTCCTCTAGAAGCAAAAGGAAAATATCCCAAAAGAGGAACCCTAATTGCGAGACGCTTTCTTCCCATATAGAGAAGATCAAAATTCTCTTCATTCAAACCGAATATTGTTTACTTAAACCGAGTAAACAATATTCGGTTGAAATAAAAAGAATTTTGATGTAAGTAAATGTGTTAATGGCATCTACCTAATAAATATTTGTTAATTTTTAGATATTTTTTCTCAGTGTGATATACGTAATTTTCACGTTGAAACGTCACCTGGTTTCGTTGGTGTCACGATCGACGTACGAACTCCTGAAAAATCCCTTAGCTTTCTGAAGCAACGGGACCGTGTATTTGATGTGCAAAACATAAGTCTGACCCGCCATCAGCATTTGCAGCAGAATCACGTCGATAAAGTTCTCCTCGTCCATCTGGACGTATCTATTGATCAATTTCGACGTGTTCGACGAACAATCGTGATACTCGGTCACGCTGATGTCGCGTATGAGGAGTTTGCGCGCATGTAGACGTATGCGCTTGGTCGGGATCTTGGAGCAGAATTGAATCTGCACGTCGCCGTAGGTGGTGAAATTTCCCTCTTCCAGTATGGGCAGTACCTTCAAGCTGGAACGCAATTTTTTCTCAAGGCGAGACGAAGCAATCGCGCGCTGTTCTATTTTTGCATTATTTCGTAACACTTTCCGCGAACTTTTAATCGTCACGAGAGACGCGCCATTAGAACTTTCACATTTCACGCTCTCTCACGAACAATCCGTCGTTCTGTTCTATCTTTAAGCTCCCCGTATCACACCTTGTGAAATGCCGAAATTAACGAAGGTCGAGCCGTGAAGATTCTCATACGTTGTTTGCGCAACGTGACAGTTGGCGCGTGCTGTTCGTTCACGCGCGATACTTACGTGTATTCCAACGGTAAAACGTGATCGGGCAGTCTCTCGAGATGAGACGTTTTACGAGATTTCCCGCCGGACGAGCCTCTGTGCCTGCCGTCCCGTCGATTCTCCATGATCGAACTGACGAACCAGTAAACGATCATTGCACTGACGAACACGCAGATCAGTATCGTCGCCACGATTCTCGCTCTCGCGTGCCACCATCGCGAACTTCTCTTACAGAGCCCGTCGCCCTTAACATAAGCCTCGGAAATCCCGTCCGGAAGTCCTGAAGCATCGGTCTCTTCATAATTCCCGATACATTTGTCGTCGAGGACGATGTTGAGATGAGGTTGAGATTAGGACGAATCGCCGAAATAATACGACGAACGACATTTCGAGCGACAAAACCGAGGAAGATCTTTTTTATTCGTCACGTTTAAATGTGATTATTATGTTTTATTTCAAAATATAATTTCAATTAATCACATTGATACTTACGATTTTATATTTTCTTTTACGAAATATAATACGTTTATTTATTTCGAAATGTTTGCGAATCACGATGTTAAGCACGAATATCTAACTGCGATGTAGCAAGGCTTCCGCGGTGTGATCACGATATTAATTATCTCATTCAAAGCATCAAGAAGAAATAATCCTCAGTGAAATCCTCTTGGCTTCAAGAGAAGATTCTTCTAAAACCAAAAGAAAAATACTCAAATATCGAAAAAAGAACTCCAGTTGCAAGATTACTATTTCATGTAATCCCATATTCCAAGTGAAAACTTTTCTGAAAAGAAAAATTTATTATTCTTCTTTTAATAAAGAAAGGAAAAAATTATCATCTTTTTCTATTTGAGAAAGAAAGAAAAATTGTTACTTCTCTCTTAACGATGACGAATAATATCGTACTTAGAAAATTTTCCCTTTAGTTTTCGAAGAAATCTTCTTAAGAGCATACATAAGAGACTTCCGCTGAAGATGAGATTATATATTTTCTTGGTGAGCGATTAGAATATTCACGTATAATTGGAAATTATTCGCCCCCTTCGAGGCAGAAACGCGAACAGCTACTCGTCACTACTCACGCGCGAGTCTGCAGTAAAATTCTACGGAACATCCTAAACTCGCAAACGTGTCGAAGTACTTTAATTAATCGCACTCTGTGACAAGTTCCGCTTCCGGCGGCGCGCGTTCCGGCTTTACCTCGTCGTGCACCGCGTCTCTCCATGCTAATCGGCGAGCAGGTGCTGAGCTGCCGCAGGATCTAGCGATCGGACGAGCATTGCCGCGACGGTAAACTAGCGGCGACTGCGCCCGAAAGGCGGAAGACGCCTGTGTCAAGGGCCCGCGCGTTCGACCAGATGCGCCCGCCAAAAATACACCACGCCGCGTACACCATCATCGTTCCCCGCGTACTTTATAGCGACGTTTACTGTCGATCACCATTCGCCCGTAACTTTTTCGCGGACGAGCGCGGGACGCGTCTCTCTCTCTCTCTCTTGTTATGCAACCGGGTCGTCGAGAATACACGAACGACGACGCGTCGTCGTCGTCACGCGCTCGTCATCTCGTGCCTTCCAGTAAAGCGCCGGGACCGAGGCTGCGGCGAGTCAAGGTCACATTTTGCGGCCATCGAGCTGATTGGAACGTGGGTGTAAAGACATCTGCGAAGCCGCCTGATCGCCGCCGCCACCACCTGATCGATTCGAAGCGATTTTTACGAGATTGCCCGAAATTGTTAGAATTCGCCAGTTCGATTCACCATGACGGAGACTGTCGAATTATCATTAAGCGCAATTCCCGCCGGTTGATCTCTCATGGCGTCGCGATGACGAACTGCGGGTTAATCGCAGGAGACACGTGGGTGTCTCTAATGTATCTACGCTCGATCTGCTACAGACGCGACTAGATACACGTCGGCATCGGTATCTAGCTTTCGAGTTACTCGCATGAGAATCCTCCTTCTGGCCGCTGATGAGAAATCCAGGCACTTACTCACAGATTTATGCTCGGACAGAAGACTCGACCGAGGCCGCGACAAGTGTTCATTGTGGGATCTTACTTTTTTCCTCTTCTTTTCACGCGACGTCCCATGAAATGTAGAGTTCGGTTTCACGGCAAAAAACCGCAGTTTGTGAGATATTGTCCATTCTAAACGCCCGCCGTGAAGAACAAAGCTCGTGGGAATGGGAAGTCACTAGCGATCTTGAGTCCGATCGGGGCTTCATTTATTCAACGTCAGCTTAACTTGAGTAAATGCTGTTCAAACGGACACAACTTGTTCGTATCAACGTTCGATCACCACTTGGCTACCAACGCAAACTCTGATTTTGTCTTTCTATTTTCGGTCAAGATGTGAATTCTCTCTAAAGCTTGATCTATAATGTGTTATTTGCTTTTTATTATTTTTTCTTTATCTTTTTCTGATTCAAACCTTAAACTTTAAACTACAAAAAGGCAGAAAACAAGCAACAGAAAGCAAAGAACACATTGTAGATCAGGCTTAAAACCTTATGACATACATGAAACATTGAAGCAGTAAGAAAATTGATCAACCACAATCTATTATTGAATAATAATTGATTGTAATTAGTTAATTTACTTAATCCTTACGTTTCTGTATGGACCCAAGTGTCGTACGTTCCAAATACCAACACGAAGATTAGCTTCGAAGATATCAGCATTTTATTCTGCACATAGCGATTATTAATCGAGCGAGAGGAGAAACCTGCGGAACTAACGCGCGAGGTGCGAAACGCGGGAAACGGTGTTTCCGAGCGGTCGTTGCCGTCTTTGGTAGACTGCTCGGCACCGCTCGAGGGACGAGAGTGTCTCGTGTTTCAAGGAATCCCTCTTCCTGTGCCGGGAGCGAAGTGACCGACGACGACGACGACGACGACGACGATGAGGTGGAAGACGGCGGGTCTCTCGCGAGGTTCTCTTTCGGCGTTCGTATCGGCCAGCCGAAGGGGCGCGAGCAGCCAAGAGAGGAAGCCAAACAATACCGATGACTAATGGAGACGCGCGACCCTTGAGGAGGAGTCGACCCCTCGAAACACCGGGGCCCGGCCGGGGTCCTGACACCCACACTCGCTCTCTCGCTTCTGCGGCGGCCACTTTCCGCCGCCTTCGCCCCCTTCGCCCCCTTCGCTCCTGCGTGTTTTCTTAGCTGGGCCCCCACCAAAGATTGACTTACGCTCCTCGTGACGGAGTAATGGCCATCCTGAATCAATGAAACGCCAGCGACGAATTCGTGAATGAATCGCCGAATGACAGGGAAAACTACCCTATCCTCCGCGGCCCTCCGCGTATTTTCTCACCCCCTCCGCGATTTCCGTTGTTAACACGAAGTCGTGCGCATCGTGCGCGATTAATGTTAAAAATACAATTTACTCAAAAAATCTCTAGAAAACAAAGGATCTCAAAGGGTGTCAAATCAAAGGATCTTTATAAGAACCTATATACACAGCTGCAGTGTAATGAAATCTATTGCCAACGTAATTGTTTTCAAAAAACAAGGTGGATGATTGCGCGCAACAGTGCACCGATATATTCTGTAATTAATAACTAAAAATTTACGTGATTATTTGCAAAATGGTAAGAGGACTTTTCTGTTTGACCTAATCTATATATACACGAAATATACGAGAAATATTTTGCTTCAGGCGCGCTATGGGCTTTCATAGACCACATAGGCTTTAATTTCTAATTTCTTTTGATTAAATTTACTCGATTTTTCGTTAGCACGCGTTAACGCATGTCAAGATCGTCAAGCGGACAATTTTATATTATTGTGAGAATATATAGACTATGAACGAATTCACGAAATGTCGAAGTGTCTAGTGAACCGAAGCGAATGATTTCTTCCTTTCTAATAGCACGTCTTTCCCCCGAAGTCGGAAGTTCGTATCGTATTTCAAAGTAGAAGAAATATGGGTGAAATTGCGTTCACTGGGGTGAACGCAATGCAGTTGAATTCGACATAACTACAAAAACAAATATCTCGATGCAATTAAAATTACTAGAATGTTATATAAACACGTTTCAGGCGCTCTTAAACTTCTCCTAGTTGCGGTTCTTTGTAGAACATGAGGAATGAAAATTCATGAGAAATTGAAATTTCATGAAACATCTTATCAATCAAAAAGAAACTACAACAACTTTGAAGAAACTTTGTGTAATGACTTCGCAATCTCATGGTAGTTATTTTTTGTAGAAAGAGGTAAAAAAATATGGCGCGTATCGCTTTAATTTCAATTTTTCTGCCAACGTCGATGAAACTTTAACCCGAGTTTAAACCTTTGTTTGAGTAAAGTTTAAACTTAAATCGGTTTCGACGGAAATTCTCCGACAGATTTTCGACAAATAGTGTACACATAGCCAAGAAGTAAAAAAAAAAAGAGAGAACTCGACAATTCATCTTGCGTGTTTCGAGTTCTTTCGCAAACGCCGACCAGTCGCCTCGGCCGCGAGGAACGACACGTACGGGGATTGGCCAAAAAGCCGAGGGGAACGCAGAGGAAGATTCCGGAGCTTCCGCGGCCCTACTCCCACGAGCGTCCACGACGGCGTTCTCCGTGATGCTCCCCGGCCCTATGACGACGCCGTCACATATGCTCGTTTGACATTTCCGAGTGGGCGCTAACGCAATTCGCACCGAGCCGCGCGCGGAGTGAACCTGCGATAAGCCCTGCGGTGATCGTCGATGTGACCTTCGCGTACGATTAACGAGCAACACAGTGACGATCGATAGGTATTTTGCGCGCCGTCGGTGCACCGACGGGAAAACACTTGAAGTTCGTTTCAGCGAGATAAAGTTGACTTTTTCCCGAAGCAAAATTCATTCTCGCGAAGAAATTTTGTATCCCGCGAACAGATGATTAAATATATTCTTTCTCAGTGTGGTCGATTCATTCGAGATATCTGTCAGGTGCAATTTTAAGCTTCTCTATCGGAGAATAGATTTCGGGAAGGATCTCGTATGACGTGCGAGTCTTTCGAGTCCCTGCGGCCTTTGAGAAATCCTTTTTCCGTTAGATCGGTGTAAGCGAGACGTGCAACTTCCTTGACTTTCACTCACTGCTAATCGTACAATGTCGTCTTGGTCGGAAGACACACTTTCGAGTAGTCATCGAATATCCGATCACTTCGAGTTACCCCCGACGCCGCCGACCCCGTCGTCTCTCCACCTGGAAGGGCAGAACGTGAGATCGGCAACAGGTTGCGAGACATCCTGGTACCACAGGTGGTCCTGGAGCAGCCCGTCAAATCCTTGCGGCGGCTTCGACGTCGTGATGGACGAGAACGCTCGTTTCCTCACTCCGCCTTACATCGTGAATTTCCTTCAAAGCACCGACACCAATCAAAATTATCGCACCTGCAGGTGAGATTTCATCGGCGTCTCTTTCTGTGAGAAATATGAATTATGTAATTCCTTGAAGTCGTGTAATCATAACTGATTGTTGCAATCGTGAAACAACGTTAGAGAAGTTGCCATAACTTCGCCGATGTCGCTTGTTCAAAGCACAACGCTGTCAATTAACGTCCTTCGTCGCACTTTAATCGGTGTATTTTCCTGTCGCGAGATGGGAGCAATATTCCCAGCAATATTCCCAGCAAGTCGCGGAGGACTGTCGCTCGATGATCGATCAATCACACGAAAAGGACAATTCAAGAGGTCTACGCGTGTCCTCGGAGGATCTGTCTTATCCTGCCAATCAGGACCGCTGCGTGACCACCACAACGAGCGCGGAAACGACGTTTCGCACTTGGCAAATGCCTCATTCGCAAGATATGATCATGGACTGCGAGCACGAGAGCAAATGTCAATCCTGGCAAGAGACGCAGCATAAGGAGAGCTACGCGAGTTTGTTCTGCGAGGAGGAAACGCGCCCGCAAGGACGAGGTAACACGTTACTCTTCAATTAGCACCTATCTATTCTGAAAATCGCATCATTTTTGTGTGAGATATGAAATTCTTGATCTGGCTTCTCCGGCTTGACGCCGCACTTTTCATAAATTTATTTCCGACGTTTCGTGAACATTCCATGAACATTCCATTTCACTTCTTCAGTTAAGAAAGAAGTCGAAATTTTTATCCTACTTTCAGCCTTCCAATCAACTTATTTTGACGCGAAAGAAAGTGAAAAGGGAAATTTCGGACATCATCAGAATCAAAGTAGAAGTAAATTGTATCATAAGAATTAAACCTATTTTGCTAACTTAGCTGCTACTGCGTTGTAGAATTCAAGGTTTAACATAGAGCCAAAATTTCGACTCGAGTCTTCATTAAAAAAGCATAGTTTGAAGATTTATTTATGGGATATAAAGTTTATTCAAAAATAAACTCCTTTTCACAAAAATAAACTATACTTCACATACATTTTTTTACATTTTGTTTCATTTTATTTCACAGAAACTTTACGTTCCACGAATAAATCTTCAAATGTTTTTTCCGTGTAGAGCAACGAACTAAGACTGATAAAGAAATAATTAAAAATTTTTTGGAAGATATAAATTGGTTGATTTGCAAAAATAAGCTTTATATCCTACAAGTGAATATTCAACTATTTTCTCTTTCTTAACGAAAAAAGTCTTTTGAAGAAATGAACATGAATGTGTTCACGAAATGTCGGAAACAAATGTATGAAGGACGCGGTGTCAAACCGGAATTTAGATCAAACGTTTCACCACACGAGTCTAAGATATCAAATACAAAATTAAAATCATATAGAATGATGTGCTGATTATTCGCAAAAAAATTCAATCAGAGGAATATGACATCCAATCTTCTGAGAGATCTTCCGATTGAAACGCAATTATCCGTTATCGCGGGAAGTCTAATTATAGAAATAAAAATTTCAGTTGCACGAGAAATTAACTAGAAACATTTCCGATCGCGACTACCGCAGATATCCACGATGCGAATCGTTGATAATATGGTTGGAAGGTTTATGTCTTTAGCGTCGCCAATGCGGCCATAACAGGCCCAGTGCAAGCCAAATATTTATCGGATGTTTAACTACATCGAGCTGGTGTGCATCTTGCGTAATAAATGCCTTGCAATGTCTCCCTGTTGTCATTACATTGCTCAATTTTAATCCGCTCTGCCTCTCGCGCACCTCATCAGTCGACTGAATACTCTATAAATTTTGTGAATCTAAAGATCTTTGTCGTTTGTCCAATCTATAAGTCCATAAATGTACAATTAAATTAAATCCACAACAGTCGCACACCAATCTATCAGTCACTCGACCGGACACTTTGTAATACCAAACATCCTGGTTGCAAATAGTACAGCACAGCAGCCGTGCAGAAAATTACATGTGCGTCTCTGATAATTCTACAGCTTTTACACGTGCTTTCTGCAAATTCATCCGAATAGATCTCAAGTGACCCGATAGTCACTATCGACGCGAGCTGCGAACCACGAGAGATTGACGTCAGCCAGCAATTAGAGATGAGATAGCGGCACGGAAGCGAAGTTAAGGGCCCCGAGAAAGAGAGAACGAGAGAGCGAGGGATAAAAAGGGGAGAGCGAGGCTACAACCGTCGCCGCCGCGGCCACGTGTCACCGTGCGTTTGAAGCTGCGCTTCTAGCGAAAGCGAGATTTCGCAAGCGCAATGATGGTGCATCGGTGTGCCGCACATGCACTGACGCATCGTACACACGGTTATTTTCATCTGGCCGCGGCGACGACGACAAAAAGCCGCTGCTGCCGCGAAATCTCGACGCGGGAAATCGCAAGAAGACGACGGACGAGAAACCGTTGTCGAGGCGAATGACGCGCGCATTATGTCATGATCCGCGCGTCCTCCTCGAGATCATCCTTTCGGAAACATGTTAAACAAGAAAATGTAGCGCTATTTTTCACATAAAACAATAAAAGTAGGCAATGCCAAGTCCAAAAGGTGTGCCTAAATAGAACGGTGTTTCTTAGATCAAAGAATTCTCTCCAATATTATTAGAAATGTAACTTGGAATACTTCAATAATCTGAGTGATCTAAATAATTTGCCCGACCATATTCGTTTACAGAGACGACGAAGAAAACTAGCGAGAAGCCGCGGAAGGAGAGAACGGCGTTCACGAAGCAACAGGTTCGACATCTCGAGTACGAATTCGCGCGGAGCAACTATCTGACGCGTTTGCGGCGTTACGAGATCGCCGTGGCGTTGGATCTGACGGAACGTCAGGTATATAGATTTTGCGTTGTACGCGTCTTCACATTCCCATGCCAATTCGTATTTCTAGGTAAAAGTGTGGTTCCAGAACAGGCGAATGAAGTGGAAACGAACGAAAGGCGGCACGGCTAACGTGCAGGAGTGCACGACTATCGCGTCGTGACGTATCAATCGCGACGATTCAGTACACAATAACGACTGTATATAACGACTCATACGCGGATACAAGACGTTAAACTAGTTTACCACGGTAGAAGCTTTAAAAGTTTGTGTATACAATATTTAGTGTTACAGAAAGTTAAGAAAGTCGAAACCGGCATTTGCCATGTAGACAAATTCTTTATTTACGCAAAAATAATTGATTATAAAAGTACTTAATAAAGTAAAACTACTACTAAAATTGCGGCATGTCGACAGGTTCGAATTTTATACTAATCCCTTTCATCTGCAGTTTATTTTCTAATGTGGAAAGTTTACTGAGCGAACTCTTCACATAATTTTGGTGATCTTCTGCATTTTGGGTACTATTTTTTTGTGATATCGCTCTTTGTCTATTTCTTAGTTTGGGATACTTCTTTTCCGACCAGTTTGCTCCTGAAAAGAAGCCAGAGTGTTGCTTCTCAGGTGGTATATATGTAGCTGAAAAAAGAAAAAGATATGTTGGGAATTGATACACTATAAATGTGAAAAAAACATAAGTCTGTAATATCAAGTTAAAATATATTGAAGCAGTTGTAAATGAATACGATACCTTTCAGTAATCGACCACACATGAGATAATTATTCATAGTCTCCGCTGCAATTTTGGCAACATCCTTAAACATGAATTCAACATAGCCATAGCCGCGACTTTTTCCAGTCTGTAAAACAATTTGAAGAGTTTGTTATTTATATAATTATATTTTCACAAAATAGTTTACAATTTGCTTAAAATATATACATACTCTTTTAGATCTTGCTACTCGTACTTGTGTTATCTTCCCAAACTGTTTAAAATAGTCTTCCATTTGTTCTTCGTAAAATCCATGAGGTATATGTCCCACATAAACTATGCCTTTATCTTTAGATCTTTTTTCTTTATGTGGTACAGATTTAGGTGAGGTTTTTGATATAGATGTAGGTTTAGATTTTGTTAATGTATATTTAGTTAAATTAGACTTTTTCTTAGACTTAATTTCTATGTCTTTCTTCGATTTTTTCTTAATTTCTGTATTTTTCTTCTAAAAAAGAACATTTGTTTGAGTAAATAAAATAAATATTTATTAGTATCTGTTAGTATATTTGAGGCTTTCGTAGTGTCCATTAGATTTGGTTCTCGGATTTGAGCCGCGTGGATTCTTCTTTGTCAAAGAAAAATTCACGCGGCTCAAACCCAGAAACTAAATCTATATAGTTAATCTATATCTGTTAGTAAATAAAATAACGGTAAAATAGCACAAATAAATAGAAATAAACACAAAACAATCTAATAAATACAAAACACTGAAATTAAATAAAACGAAAGTATCGCACAGAGGTTATGTCTAACCTTAAGAATCTGCTGGACATTTTTCACCGCTTTCTCGAGACTAACACCTGCTTTCGGTTTTAACACCTTTCGTTTGTTTTTGGCAATCTTCCGCAAAACTGGCTCCTTGGACACCATGTCTTTTTTCGTTACTTTCATCTTTCTTCAATGATAAAAACAACACACGAGTAATTTTTCCTCTCACCATGTGACTACAATAAGAAAGCACGGAGTAGAACCATGTTCAATCCGTAGACATTACTTGTTACCTACTGAGTAAAATATGGACATTCGCTACGTAGTATGCTATATAGGCACAGAAGCATTTCAAAACAAAGTAACTGCTAAATCTCTCTCTCTCTCTCTCTCTCCAAGATATCAATGATGCTATTGACACTTCTGATTGGCTGTCGCAACAAGAGTGGTAATCGACTTGCAACTAATGTAGAATAACTTTCACGCATTAAGGTCGTTCTATATTAGTAACAAGTTGATCGCAAGCAGACGCAATTCTTATTGCGACAGCCAATCAGAAACATCAATGGTGCTATTGAGGTTTCTGATTGGCTATCGTAACAAGAGTTGCAATCAACTTGCAACTAATGTAGAACGACCTTTATGTGCGCATTGCCTACAATATACGTAACACGAACTATAGATAAATGCGCGCATATGCGTGAGACGGAACACGGCCATAGACAATGGCCCATATTCTGAATCCTCTTTTATCGATAAATGTGTCTTAAATGAAGCTTCTCAACCAATCAGGTGGCTCCTAAGCCTCTTTTAGAAGCACTTTTATAGATAAAAGAGGATTAAAAATATGGGCTAATAGATACAAACCTCTGACATCATGATGGCCGCGACAATGTAATCCTCTCACCCCTTGGGCTTCACGCCCCTCGTCCGTAATCGCACTTTGCGTTCCGTTCATATATTCTTACGTTCATGCTTCTCTCTGTTATTACAAAGCAGTTGCAAGTATGCATATGCATCGTTGATGACAGCGCAAAGATAAAATAACATTTAAATTTCGAAGCTGCATTCTTATAAAGACAAATAACCGGTGAAATTGAAAGGAAGGAAAAGAAGATTAGAAGAGTTAAAGAAAAAATAGACGATATATATCTCAAGAGGTGATATGTAACGTGCTCGAATACAAAACCGAGCTGTCAATTCAACTTGGAAACCATCCAAATTATACATTTCAAACACTTGAAACACGTAAGGTGATCAATCAAAGATTATATTTATCTACCGAATTCCTGCCTTCTGTTATTAAGTTATTTGGTTTATGTCAAAGTTTTTTCTGTAGCAAACTCTCAACTTTATATCATGATAGATTCATATTTATGAACTAAGAAATAAAATAAAATATTTTATATATGTTTTACTTTATTATTTTGTTAATAATTTAGCAATCACGATTAACAAAAATAGTTTAGTAAAAGTTAAAAATATTTTAGTTTTAATTTAGGTTAACAAATGATTTTAGTATTTTCAATGTGATAATTTAATAATTGTATTATAATACAATTGTAATTAATATTTTATATTTTATTATTAATTGTAATATTATAATTGTTATAGGTAAATTGAAAAAACTAGAATAGAAAGGATGGCAGATATACAAGAACAAAGAGACAATGGAGCATTGCTACCATGTAGCTTTAAATTCCACAACTTTAGTGCTAAAATTAGTGATATCACTATTAATTATGAAATCATAAAAATGGAAAACTCCTTATATCTATGGATAGGAGATGATAGAAAGATGGACGATCTATCTTTCGCTCTGACATCAAACTTTGATAGACAACCAATTGCTACAAAAATCATAGGTTCTGCTGCGGATACATCCACAAACATGGCTAGAAGATTAAGCATGAAGCTTCAAAAACCTGTATATGTCAGTTTTAATGTAACAGCAAACAATATATTATTGCCAGAAATTGAGAGGAGAATTCAAGAGGAATTTAAAACGCATGCAGATCTACTGAGTTTTGGACCTTAGGAAATAAGTTCTTCAAATTTTTACACAAAGATTCATATATATGTATATATTAATAAATATACAAATATTATATACATATAAAAGAACATGTAAACAAACTACAAGAATATTCTTGAAGAATTTAAGTTCCATCTTTGAATTATTAATAACATTGCTGCATCAATATTATTATTTGAAATCAACAAAAACTCTGCAGTTGTTGATTCAGATTATTCTTTGAAGTTGATATAGGATTTCTATTTTATTTGTTCATATCTATCAGACAAATTTGCATAATCACATAATGTATATGCATAAAGAAGTCAATCCATGTAGTAAGAGAATGTCTTTTATTAGACATGATTAATCAACTTCCTTGTGTATACATATAATGCCCGTATCAAACTATGAATTAAGGATTGCGATCAGGCTAATCAAATAAAGCAGAACTGAGATTTATATTACTTAAAAAGTCCAATTGCAATTCTCAATCCGCAATCTGATATAAGCAATTATAATGCGATTATAAAAATTTGTGTGGATAGGCCTTTATGTAGGACACAACTTCGATATCCAATAGTAAAGTTTCTAGCTAGCGACATCTTCTGGTCTCTAGGGGCGCGTTCCGTTACACGCTCGCAATGCTCGCGAGCGTCATTCTATCTTTATTGCTTGTAGATGTTAAACAAAGATAGAATGATGCTTGCAAGGGTACGTTCAGATTCCCTACCCGGGTGCACTCTAATACTAGAAGTGCTATAGTATATGTAACATATACTATAGTGTTTCTAGTAATAGAGTGCACCCGGGTAGGGAATCTGAACGCACCCAAGCGTTGCGAACCTGTAACGGAACGCCCCCTAGAAAACAGATTCTCTCATTGGAGAGCGACTTCTCCATTCATCTCCAGAAGTTTGATCTCTTTTTACCATGCTTCCTTAACGGAAGCACGTGTACTAACAAAAATTACAACCTTTATTTGTTACAGCCACGTGTTATTAATTGCAAACAATATACACGATGTTGACCAAAAATTTATTAACTTTTTGCAAACGAAATATAAAATATGAACAGAGGTTCGCAGAACTTACGCCACTTAAGGTATTTATATTGATCCTTTAAATATCGCATAATATATGAATAAATATATTTGTTTTAATTCTCGTATATACTGTTAAACTATAAAGGAATTGTTATTTTGTATTTTGATATTTTTTGTAGGCGCGATGTTTTGTAACGTGTTTACTGCTTACTATATGACAATTTCAATTATAAATTGGAAATTGAACTGAAAATAGTTCCAAAAGTAAAAGTATTTTGTCGGGAGTATCTCAACATACATTTGCAAAGCATTAATTTTCTTTTGTGTTTTATTTATTAATATTAGCTATTAATATTAGATATTTAAAAGTATAGTATAAATTAAATATGAATTTAATTTCTTATTTTCTTGCAGGATTTTCTTGCAGGATGTGAACCTGAACCTGACAGAATTTTGGAAACACTGTGCGAATTTTTAATGAACACTGAGAGCACAGAAGATGTAGCGGACTGCTTTCCAGAATTATTACCAGCACTTGTGTGTATGACAATAAGTACAGACAACATACAGTCATCAACATTGTTTTACAAGGATGTTACTCATAAATTAAATGCTGTTATTCTGGGCAAGCTGATTGTTATCAATCAAGATTTATTGACGTATGCATTTCTTGAATATATATACTGTATGAAGATTATATGTATTAAGCTCTTTACAGGAATAAATTTAGCTTATAATGTTCTACAATATGTTTTATTTAAGCTAAGCTTTTTAATTTTTAACAAGTAACAAATTTTAATTTAATTTGTGGGTTATATTACCAGTAAATGACATACATGAAGGATAATTTTGTAAAATACTTATTATAATTATAATATTAATAGTTCTTTTTTTGGAAAGCATAATGGATTAATTTCATTTATTTCATGTTTCAAAACAAATTTTTAATATTAGTATCTCCTGTATCAACAGAACTAATAAGCATTTTATATGATTTTATTAGAAATAATTATAAGTTTACTAGATGAATGCTTCATATATAATATTAATCTGTTATTTCAGATTTGTTTTACATTACTTTGACATTAATCCCGCACCATTTGAGTCCCTTGACACGAGCACAGCTACTATTACACCAGCCAAGAGGCAAAATACAAAGAAATTATCATATTATATCTCAGAGGTATCCGATTATGATATCGTTACAGCAACTTACAACATTCTGCAGTCTGCTGTTAACCATTTTAAGCACAGATGGAACTGGTCGAAATTTTACAAATATCTGACAAACTCAGATGATAAAGTAAAATGGTAAGTACAAAAGAAGAGATCTTATCATGCGTCTATTTTTATTCAGAAATAAAAAATTCACTTCTTTTTTATTTTAGGGTTGCTTTTAAATGCATAGCAATAGTCTTAAATATGTCTGAATCCACAAGACTGTCGTACGCGCAAACATTCATCTTGAATTCTGAAAAATTTCTGACCGATCACGAGGACAAAAGAGCGGACACGCGAATTTCATGCGCAAGTTTCGAATCAGTGGAACACACAGTCAAGAATATTACGTCTGTCGTATCTGTCGGTGGTATATTGTTGCCGACTCGTCAGAGCAGCAATTGGAAAACCTGCTACGATTTGGTGCAAGTACCTTCTACAAGGAACAATCTGCAAAGTCTAGCTATAGCCATCGGCTCCAGAAAATGTATCTGTTTGCAAGGACCGGTTGGCTGCGGTAAGACCGCCTTGGTGGAGTATCTGGCGAGAATGACCGGCCACGACGCGTTGAACTTCGTCAAGGTACAGCTGGGCGATCAGACTGACTCGAAAATGCTGCTGGGAATGTACAGATGCACCGACGTACCTGGCGAATTCGTTTGGCAGCCAGGTGTTCTCACGCAAGCCGTCGTTGCCGGCAAGTGGTTGCTGTTGGAGGATATTGATAGCGCCCCTCTGGACGTAGCTAGCGTCCTCAGCAACCTGATGGAGACTGGTACGTTGTGCGTCCCAGGTTATCGTGATACCATCTATGCCAACAGTGACTTCCAGTTGTTCGTCACTCAACGATCGACCGCGACGACTGCTCTAAAGCACGTTACGGGATCCTCGAATCTACTGCAGAAACATTGGCTATGCCTAAACGTGGAACCATTATCCAAAGAGGAATTAGTGATCGTAGTTAAAACGCTGTTCCCAGCACTGAACACTGCTGCTACCAAAATAATAGATGTGTTCTTGTTGTTCTCTGTGGGAGATCATAATAGCGAAGGCAACGACGGAACATTGTCACTAAAGACCGGGCGACAAACGTCAACCCGAGATCTGATAAAGTGGTGCTCCAGAGCTATCGTCGATTACAACGTGTCGTCGTCGAATTCAGCATTGAAGATACTTCAAGATGCTATAGACGTCTTTTGCTGTTCAGTGACTGATCAAGGTACGCATTTACATTTGCTTCTTAGACATTACAATTATATATATGTAAATAAAAAATATTCTTAAAAAATATTTTAAAATATTCTAAAAAATATTCTTAACAGAATTATCTTATATATGGTCTCAAGACAATTTTTTTCTGAATCCTTTTTTTACAACCTGTATGTAGAGGATTCTGCTAAGAATAAGATTATATTTTTTTATATGTACTTTTTAATAATTTATATTGATAATTATAACGATGAACTTTGCAGAGCAACGCTTGAACTTGGCGAAAGCGATAACTGACAAACTCGGTATCATCAGAACGAAGGCAGAATACTTTTGCAACATACACAAGCCTGCCGTGACTCTCTTATCCAACGTTCTGATAGCTGGTAGAGCGAAGTTGCGTAAAAAGGTGCGCTACGTGGAGCTGCAGACCGACAGAACCAATTTCTCGTTCACGCGACCCTCCGCATGCTTACTACAGCGCATAGCCAGCTGCGTAGTGCAGAAAGAGCCGGTGTTGTTAGTTGGTGAGACCGGCACCGGGAAAACGAGTACGATTCAATACCTGGCGAAGAGCACCGGGCATAAGTTGACGGTCATAAACATGAATCAGCAGAGCGAGAGCACCGATTTGCTGGGCGGTTATAAGCCGGTCGAAATCAAGTTTTTGATTTCGCCAATTCGGCAAGAATACGACATCCTGTTCCGTTCTTACTTCGACGTCGAGCTCAATGAGAAATTCTTAGAGAAAATAGATCTGTTTTACAAGAATCAGACTTGGAAGGCTCTCCTGCAAGTAATGAGACATACCGCGCGCGCCGCCGTGAAGAAACTGCGAGAGAGATGCGGAGAAGCGAGTCAGGCATCCGAGGAAGACGCCTCGAAACATTCCAATGCGAACGGCGACGTTCAGGAGAAACGCGCAGTTCACCAGGACAGTCGATTCAACGTAGATATGTGGAGGAACTGGGAAAATCTACTAGAAAGATTGAACAAGCTCTACACCCAGGTGAGGAGTCAGTACGCGTTGACATTCTCTTTTGTGGAAAGCAGCTTGGTGAAGGCTTTGCGGGACGGTTCCTGGGTGCTCCTGGACGAGATCAATCTAGCCAACGCGGAAACGCTGGAGTGCCTCTCCGGCTTGCTAGAGAGTTCCTCGGAATCGCTGCCGTTGTTGGAGCGCGGCGATAGCGAGCCTGTGAAACGGCACCCGGACTTCATGGTGTTCGCCTGTATGAATCCAGCGACGGACATCGGCAAGAGGGACTTGCCAGTCGGCTTGCGAAACAGATTCACTGAGTTCTACGTTGACGAGTTGACCGAGCAGATCGACTTGCAGCTGCTCGTGAACTCGTACCTGAAGGAGATCGAGATGAAGAAGCACGAGGCAATCGTAAAGTTTTACTTGAACGTGAGAAAGGAGGCAATGAGCACACTATTCGACGGCACAGCGCACCAACCGCATTACAGTCTGAGGACGCTGTGTCGCGCGTTAAGCATCTCCGCGTCAAATCCTTGCGGTAACATCGTAAGATCCCTATTTGAAGCTTTCTCTTTGAGCTTCCTCACGCAGCTGGAATATAAGTCGTATCCGATCGTGCAAAAAATGATCGCGACCACCATCTTGGGTAATAATCAGGATATCAAAGCGATCCTTGGTACGGCTATACCGAAACCGAAGTGTGGTCCGGCAGAGAAGTACGTCAACATTGAAGGCTATTGGGTTCTGCAGGGTAGTTTAACGCCTGAGACGCCGAATAATGTAAGTGAGAAATCAGACATTCTTGGGATTATTGTAAATGTTTCGCACCATCAGAAATTTGCTGATTTATGTATCATTTTCATGATCTCCAAAGTTAAAAGTTGATGAGTGAGCTTAGCTAAGTCCGGGTCTAAGTGTAGTAAGCCTTTATGCTCTAAATTCAAAATTTTTATGTAATTTTCTGCTAAAAACATCTTCCACTGCTACCGGAAGTCATAATTATTAATTAAGCTTTAAGGTAGTTGGTTAAATTCCAATTGTTAAAGCAGCGAGAAAAACGCGGCTAAACGGGGAAAAGAGATAGATTTAAATATTAATCTATTAGCGTTCAACAATGTAATGCTGCACATCTTTTCAAAATTGATATTTTCATTGCAGTACATATTAACTGATTCTGTCAGAAGAAACTTGCGAGACTTAGTAAGGGTAGTGTCGATCGGTAAATTGCCGGTTTTACTGCAAGGCGATACATCGGTAGGGAAAACGAGTTTGATCACATATCTGGCAAAAATTTCGGGACACGTCTGTGTCAGGATTAACAATCACGAGCACACAGATCTGCAGGAATACGTTGGAAGTTACGTCGCGGACGAAACAGGGAAGTTAGTGTTCAAAGAAGGTATCCTAGTCGACGCGATGCGTAAAGGTGAGTACCGTAATTTTGTATGTAAATGCCGCTCCGGATAAATTCGTACCACAATTAAAACAAATCGTCCACAGGATATTGGATTATTCTGGATGAGTTGAATTTAGCCCCAAGCGATGTTTTGGAAGCTCTAAATCGAGTCCTGGACGACAACAGAGAACTATTTATATCTGAGACGCAACAGGTTGTAAAAGCGCATCAACATTTTATGTTGTTCGCAACGCAAAATCCCCCTGGAATTTACGGCGGTCGGAAGGTAAAATAACACTCTTTGAAGATGAATTATGTTTCTTTAAACCCAGAAGATCAAAGCGAGACTTCTCTCTTGAAGTTATCTCGCGAGAGAACTCTCTTAAAGTAAATATCTTACTTTGAAGAATTTACAAATGCATGATTGTTCTTTCAGGTTCTATCCCGAGCGTTCAGGAATCGATTTGTAGAGTTGCACTTCGACGAGATACCGGCCAACGAATTGCAGATAATACTCGGTAAGAGATGCAGTATGCCCGAGTCGTACTGCAAAGAAGTTATCAGCGTGATGACGGATCTTCAGATAAGACGTAAAAGTACAGCGGCTTTCGCCGGTAAGAAAGGTAGGTGACGATCGTATGGAGAAAAATTGAGGAAAGAGAGGAACTACACATGTGTAGCGCAACAATTTCGTTAGAATAACCGATAAACATGTTATTTCCTAGGATTCATAACGCTACGCGATCTATTTCGCTGGGGCGAAAGATACAGATTGGCATCCATCGTAGACAACACATTGTACGACTGGAGGCAGCATCTAGCAGAGGAAGGTTACCTCGTTCTCGCGGCCAAAGTCCGCAAAACGGAGGAAGCGGACGAGATACGTCAAGTGATAAAGAAACACCTGAAAAGGGAGGTGGATCCTAACAAGCTGTTTACGCTGAACGACAATACCTCTCCCGTAACCAAGCGCATACTGGAGGAAATCTTGAACAACGAAATCCCGGGTTTCGGCCACATCGTGTGGACTTATCACATGCGCAGAATGGCCGTGCTCGTAAAGAAATCCTGTCAGTTCAAGGAGCCGGTGTTGCTGGTCGGCGAAACCGGCGGTGGTAAAACCACCATATGCCAAGTGATCGCCGCTATCAACGGTCAAACGATGCGTGGCGTGAACTGTCACATGCACACCGAGTCGTCTGATTTTCTAGGAAATCTACGACCCGTGCGGGAGCACGCTGAAAATGACAAGAGGCTGTTCGAATGGGTGGACGGACCTTTGATAAACGCCATGCGTAACGGCGACTTGTTCTTAGCTGACGAAATTTCCTTGGCAGATGACAGCGTCCTGGAACGATTAAATTCGCTGTTAGGTATGCGCTATGATTTCTCTCTGGCTCTTCTCTGATTTACTGCTCCAACTGGCTAATTATTTTCTATTGTATATGCAGAACCGGAGCGTAGCCTTCTGCTGGCCGAAAAAGGAATAGAGTCTTCGCACGGTGAGGAGAATACCGTGATCGTAGCGGACGAGAAGTTTGTGTTTATTGGCACGATGAATCCTGGCGGTGATTACGGTAAGAAAGAACTCTCGCCGGCATTGCGGAATCGCTTCACTGAGGTATGGTGCGAGGGATGCGCGGTCAGAAATGATCTGCATAATATAATAGTACACAATCTTCGCGTTGAGTTACAAACATTGAAAGAATCCGTCTCCAACGCGATATTGAGATTCACCGAATGGCTACACAACACCGAAGTTGGCAAGAAGCTCACTGTGAGCGTACGAGACATGCTCACATGGGTGAATTTTATAAACACGTGCACTGTTGACGTGTCGTCATCGCTGCTAACGATCGGAGACGCGTATTATCATGGCGCTTGCCTCACGTACATCGACAGTCTTGGGTCTGGCACTACGGGCGCAGAAAGGTAAATATCATTAACAAAATCAATCCTTGATATTAATCGTTCATTGTATTTGCTGTCGAATTTCAATATAGATGTTTGATTTTTGGCGTGATAAAAAGTGCAATAACTAGTCATTAATTGTTATTGTCTGCAAATTTTACTTTCAGTATCGAAAAATTGAAGAGCTTTGCGGATGCTGCTACCCGATTTATTAGATCAGAGCTTGAACATACGATAAAGTCAGATCTTGATACAGAGACTCTCACGGTGAAGAAAAATACCATGCTGACTGATTCAAGTAACGTGTTTGGGATACCACCGTTTTACATTGAAAAAGGTCCACACGCTTGCCGCGATGATCGCGCATTCACCTTCTCGACTCCCACTACGAAGCTGAATACGTTAAAGTTGCTAAGAGCGTTGCAGCTGAGCAAACCGATCCTGCTGGAGGGAAGTCCAGGTGTAGGAAAAACCAGCCTGGTTTCTGCGCTCGCCAAAGCCGCCGGGCATACTTTGCTCAGAATCAACTTAAGCGATCAAACGGTACGCATCGCAATAATAACAAATGATTTTCATCTCATTCAACTCATTCTTATATCGAACGATTGAACCACTTGAAATGGAAGTCACAAAAATTAAAATAACTTATATGTTTCTGTGTATTGCAGGACGTATCTGATTTGTTCGGTGCCGATCTTCCCGTGGAAGGTGGCAAAGGCGGCGAGTTTGCATGGCGGGACGGGCCATTTTTGCGAGCTCTGCGAGCAGGATATTGGATTTTGCTTGACGAATTGAACTTGGCTTCTCAATCAGTTTTGGAAGGCCTCAACGCATGCTTCGACCACAGAGGAGAAATATATATTCCCGAGTTAGGAAAGACCTTCTCGGTGAAACCCGGCACAAGACTGTTTGGCTGTCAGAATCCCCTGCAGCAAGGTGGAGCCAGACGCGGCTTGCCGAAGTCCTTTTTAAACAGATTCACTCAGGTAACTTGTACAAGATGTTATAAAGTAGCTTACGGTCTCTGGAGTGCGTCAAACTAAATATTATGTCTTGCAGATTTCCGTAGACGCGTTAATGGAGGACGACTTAAGGTTTATACTCGGCGTGAAATTCCCACAACTTGCTACGAGTCTGATCAACGACATGGTACGGTTCAATAGTATATTAGCGTCGGAGGTTGGCGTCACGTGGGGCTGCGCCGGGTCTCCTTGGGAAATGAATTTGCGTGATATTACACGATGGTGCGAAGCAACTATCGAAGCCACTCGTAACGAGTTACGCGGCGATAAAGAGTATTTTAATCCAGGCCACAGTGTAGAACTCATTTATGTCGACAGAATGAGAACTAAAGAAGATCGACAAAAAGTGAGTCAATCGTCGTTATTACTTAATATCGAAAATCGTGAAAGTAATGGAATAAAAATAGATTTGTGTCGAAGCAAGAGAGTTTACTCTGAACTCTTCTTTTATTGATGAAACATGACTTATATATTATAAGTCTTATAAGTCTTCTAAAATTAAATTATTAGCACTTTTAAATAAGATAAAAATAAATTCAGAATAAACACAGAATTAAATAAACAGTAAAATATAAAATCATTTTTTAGCGTTGTATCACATTTTTCAAACTTCGTATTTGTTTTTCAGGTCTACCATATATATCAAGAGATATTCTCGCTCGAGAAATATCCGCTCCCGCCTAATAAGCTACCCATGTACATCACAGCGGATAAGCTTTTCGTTGGCGATGTGACGTTAAGCCAGAGAGATTGTTGCGCGCACGAGGAGGACAATTTGTTGTTACTCAGAGATCAAAAAACGGCGTTGAAAAGTCTCATGCAATGCGTGAAGATGAATTGGATGTCTATATTGGTACATTTCACTATATTACATATTATCGCATATATTTATTAAAATATTCTTCGTTTATGGACAATTGATTCTAATTATTGTATTGTATTTTTTCTAATTATTATTATTGTATGTTACAGGTCGGTGCTTCGGGTTGTGGAAAGAGCAATGTGGTTCGTCTACTCGCTGCTTTAACGGGTCAGCAACTAAAGTCGATAGCCGTGAACTCCGCGATGGACACAACGGAGATATTGGGTGGCTTCGAACAGGTAAGTGGCGACGTGAGACAGATAATTGAATATTACTTCGTTATCGGTGATTTCCGATATCTTTTGCATATTTAAAAACGCGAAATACGATCACGCGTTTACTTAACATTGCACGATTTCATGCCGGAGAATTAATTTTTATTTTAAACTGCTTTTCTTTGAAAGGGATAGCAAAATCACTTAGACCCTCGGGTTTTCTTGAAACGGTAAAAGATATATAACAAATTATATACATATATATATATTACACATACTTTATTTAAGGTATGTGAACAGGGTTTTATACATATACATATGTACAATTAAATATGCATGCTTTCTCTGACAAGGATAGATTTGTGATTTGTATATTCTGAATAATTTGGTGTGTCATTTTGCATATCTTTCGCTGTTAATTCGCAGCGGTTTTTCGGTTTCTCAGGCACCGTTCGCTTAGAAAAGTCCTTAACAATACTTTCCCCTGACGAGATTATTTAGAATAATTTGCTCCAACATCAGCAGGCATCAGCCCTCTCAAATACGCTCCATGAAAAAAGAAGGTTGTTTTCGATAACAATTTCAAAACGTACATTAATCAAATGATCTCGGAAATTAAAAGAAAATTATCTCCTCTTACAAACTAGAGAAATAATTCGAATTCAGCTTCTGACAGATAATGTACGAGAGATTAAAATGCATACAATCGAGGTGTAAAAAGAATTGCTTTAAAATTTATATTCGTTTTGTCGAGACAACTGATGCAGCAAACATGAAATGAGACACATTGTGAAAGAACGATCGTACATTGAACGCGTAATTGAAACAGCACCAAGATCTTCGGTGCGTCTGCAATTCTCTTGTACATACGAATGCTATTTCTTCTCACAATCGCCGTTCACCATCGATACAGATAGGCCACTTTCGTTCTCTCCCGACGTAGCATTTACAAAATTACGATAAAAAATTTCGGTTTCGTTCGGACACTTTCTTACTTTACGCGTGTACTCTGTTTTTACATTTAAACATTTATCTCATACGCGATTTATATACGTATCTCTAAGGAGAAGATGTCGTGCGGTAGTTGCGATTAATTGACTTGTATCCAAAGCAGCTTCCTTCGCGCGCTGCTTCCAACGCATCTCCGGCGGAAAATGGCGGAAAGGGGGGCGGGGGGCAACCGGGGAGGGGAGTCAGGACGAGAACATTAATCTCGCGTAATTTCAATATCAATGCCAACACCATTCGTGTCCACGTGACATCTCACTATGTCTACACACGTGTAAACGCTTCTTCGTCCGCAAACGTCTGTAAACGTTCTACATTGATATGCGCTTTTCGCTATACAGTAAGAAACGGTCTCTATGCTAACACTTTTAATACACTTTAATACATATCATATATTTTAGTAGTGCCAATAACGCACACATATTTCCTTCTTCTTTATAATTTCGGAACGAAATCGCAGCGATCTGCTCATATCCTCGAACGGTCTCATAAATGACACAAACACACGTTGACGTCAGAGTCATCGGAATTCACGTAAAAGCTCCGATACCTTTTTTTCTTTTTTTTTTACATCACGACTGAAATACACCTGTCATAGTTAAGAGAATGATTCCTCACAATTATGTTCTACCGACCACGATGTGATACCGCGCAGTTTGATATGAGTAATTTTTACAGATTCTTTTCTTTCTTTTTTTTTACATAAAATTCATGGATTGCTTTATTCTTAGCGATTCTTAATAATCAGAAGTTGTATCTCACTCGTGTGAAATACTAATATCTATGTGCCTTAAAAAATCACGTGGCAAAATATTTTGAAACCCTGATCGAGCTTGGTCGATTCTGAGTTCTATTAACTGAGTTTTGATTGTTCTTAACGTTACGACTCCTCTTGTTCGTTTGCTCTCGTTTCAGTGTCTAAATCTTACAGTTCTCTCGATATATCCTCGTAGTATCATGATATAATCCTTTCTGTGTCCCAGTATTTCTCGGGGAATGCGACGCCGAAATTGTTCGAATTTTTCTTTCTTTTATTGCGACGGGGATAAAGGTTGAAGATACGCAAGGATACATTGCTCTCTCAGTTTGCTGTTTTTGGGATTCCAAGTCCTAGCAATAAATTCACATAAGCTTCATTTGTAATTAAATCGGAATATATTGAAAACGATTACGAAGAACGTCGCTAAGGAGTAAGAGAGAACGTACAAAACGATCGTTCCGACGGAACCGAGAGAATTGATTACATCCACCCTCACCGTGATTACTTCCCAATTTTCTCGATCGAGGAGCACATGACCACGAGGTGATTCACGGAAACCAGAGACTCGTATCTTCTCATTAGTCTCTTGTTAATCGTCTCTTTACTACAGACGAATGTTTTTTGGTAATGCGTCGGTCGGTCAAATCGCGACGGGACATCGTGCAGACATGGTGATCTCGCAACGCGGGGCAGACAGGAGGGGGGTTTTACGAACCTCAAAATCTCGCATAGAAAATATATATGTGATTTCAGTATACGTATACTATCTTATCTCGAGAAGATTGAGTCCCCAAGTGAGAGAAGCTCGCGTGAGAATGCCACTTTTTACGAAGGACTGCGCGTTTCGATCGTTATGTGTGTGTATACACTAATAAGTGCACCTATGTAGCTCGGTCTAAACAAAGGAACTATGGATCTCTTCCTTCTCGTTACACATTCTCTTTTTCTCACCCTAGTTTTCGTCCTACGACTGCATCAAGGGAAGTGTAACTGAAGAAAGCAGACCTCGAGTTACAATTATCTAATGTACCTAAGGTGTCGCGTATCACTCCGTCTATGTACATAATGTATGTGTACGTGTGTGTACATAACTTCTCTAAGAATCTATCAATGACACCACAATAATGGAGATTAGGACATTCATAAGCAATCACAGTTACATTTAGATGATGCCCAAAAAAGACCACGCTTCTTCCCCCTCGATTTGTGCCTCGTGTGCCTTTCTTTCCTGCAATTACGGGAGATATTTCGTCGTGAGCGAAGTTAGTCACAGAGAAGAATTGAAATTCTGCAGAACTTGGATTGAGAATGATAAGGTGACCAGATTTCCCAGCCCTGAATTCGGGACACTTCATAAATGTGTAAAGCGGGGAAAGGGGGATAAAAAGATCCGAAAATTATTTGACAATCACTGAAAATGACGACAAATCGGTATCCCGAATAGCACTCGAAAAAATTCGGGATAAAGGGTGGAAAATCGGAACTGTCCCGAAAAAATCGGGGCGTCTGGTCACCTTAGCTGTATGTGTCGAGAAAGGAGGAGATTACTCCGTAATAATGTACTTACGATATATCCTGACGACCGCATGTCGTTATTTTCGGCATACTTATTTCCGCAGGAGACACAGGATACAAGCGAAAGACATATGGAATACGGAGTGTTATGTCCATGGCAGTTGCTCGTCATGAAAAGATCGCAGACGCGCGCGCGCTGTCAATCACGTACATGAAAAGTTCATTAGCGCGCCGAAAATACCAAAAGTGCATGAATGTGAACGCGCCAGTGCGAACGAGGTCGCGTTGTCTACAACAACGCGATTTGTGTGGCGGACGCCTTAACCACTTACTCGAGTTACTAACTACTCTAGACCAATCGCGTTCGTTTCGCACTATGAGGTTGTCATCGTGGTTATTCAATATAGATGTTGGTAATGAAACGCGCGAAATGCTCGATCTTTTCGCGCCAAGCAACAGCCATGGACATACATCGATCCACATCGCTCCGCGTTTCTCGCGTCTTTTATCCGTCGAAAGTGAGTCTCGCGCGTTAATACGAGTCTCGTAAGTCTCGGAAGTGTCGAGAATAGCGATGTGCGATCACCGGGGCGTATCGTGAAGACGTCATTTATAAGTAATCTTCTCGTTTTTCCTCGCGGTATATGCAGCCGGTGCTTGTCGCGCCGACGTTCCTTACATTTGCTAATAACATCGACTCGCTCAAATAGTAATAGAATCGGGCGATCGTCGGATTTATTGAACGAGAATTAGAAATGCGATGACAATCAGAGAGAGAGAGAGAGAGAGAGAGAGATGCGGGATATTCGGGCGGTTGCGTCAGCTTGTTTGGAAAAGAGATACGAAGAAAGAAGTATCTCATAGAACGCGTTCTTTTCGGCCGCGACGCCGTTCACATATTGGCGTATATTTTCAGCGCGATTCAATAATCGCGCGGCCATCTTGATTCTCGATCTTTCTGCATCGAGTAACCGCCGTGGACACATCACATCGCTCCGCATTTTACGCATCTTTAACCCGTCGAAAGTGAATCTCGCACGGAAATAAGTATCGGGAGTGTCGAGAATAGCGATGTGCGATCACCGGGGCGTATCGTGAAGACGTCATTTGTAAGTAATCTTCTCGTTTCTCCTCGCGGTACATGTTAGATGACCAGATTTCCCAACCCTGAACACTTTATAAATTCGGGACACTTTATAAATGTGTAAAGCGGGGGGAGGGGGCTAAAAAAATCCGAAAATTATTTGACAATCATTGAAAATAATGATAAATCGGTATCCCGAATAGCACTCGAAAAAATTCGGGACAAAGGGTGAAAAATCGGGACGTCTGGTCACCTTAAGAATGGATGATACAGCCGAAATTGATAGACTTCACTAGAGTAACTCTCTCGTGTGATTGTGTGTGCGAACATACTTTCATCATTTAGCGCGAATATGATACAGAATGTCCCGAGACTGATCCGATTATGATGTGATCCGAATTTTTCGTTGACGAAAATCTCACGAGATCGAAATGATGCAAAATTGAAGCAGCGCACCGTCGATCACAGCGTGCGCGTTACGGCGAGTTTTATATTTCACATCGTTCTCAATCACGGCGACGCGTGTTCGAACGCAACGTTAACGCGTGCAGCTTGAAATTGAGCGGTTATCCCCGGGGCATTCCCGCACGGTGAATGGGTCGCTCGTTTTTTTACGATAAAAATTCTCGAGAAGGATATCCTAGCCAGGAGCGGTGAAAAATGGCACCGCGTACACACGTTCTGAGCGCGGCGTAACGTCAACGCTATTCCTCGGGGATAAAAACACAACAGATCTCTCTGGTGATTGATTATACACATTTCGAGCCACGATTTCTCTCGGACATGACGGCTGCGTAAATTGACATGGAGATGCGAGTGCGAATTTTGCGAGGAAAATCAGTCTATCGATAACTCCGAGTCTAATAGACGCCGCGTGTCGCAATAGCGACAATCGATTCGTCGCTTGTAGACGTACACGGAGAAAACATGGTAAAGCGAAAATTATATCTCACTTTACAATGTTTTTATAAAATTGGACTATGCTAACCTGTTGTAATATAACAAATTACTATAGAAATAATAAATTTGACGCTCTACTGAATATGTGCACGATATAAAAAAAAAGGGGAATGACAATAATCTTGTAGCAAAAAGTCAAAAGTGCAGAACCTTTTTAAACGAAAATTTAAATAGTAAGTTTGGTCATGATTTCTATATGGTCCAAGATTACAAAATTTTGTGGTAATTTTTACTACAATATTTTCTTATACGTGCCAAAATCGACAACGAAATATTAAGCATTTCTACGATTAATTTTACCGCACAACAGCTCGACGTAATCTTGCTTCTCGACGTCGCGATAGATCTTTCATTTCGTCCGTGTGGAAAATAAATCTCGCGTACGCGAGATTTATTCGCGTTGTCGTTGAAAACTGCCCTCAAAGCTTCGTGAAAGTCCTCGAGAGGACGACGACGTAAGTGCGCAAACAGTCGTCGTATCGATAGCACACTTTGATTGATCTCATCGACGATACAAATGTCCGGTTGGAGTAGTAACAATGTTCCGGGAAAGGATCTCGCACGAAGGGGGTTTTTTCCCGAGAAATATGTTTCGATCGAATGCTCATAGCGCGTCATTCACTGGTCGTCATGGAGTTTTTTCATAGTTTTTTCGGCCAAGGGCGTCAATGCGCGTCCGGCCAATTCTTCACTCGAAGTTTATTCGCTCGGCAGGTCGCTACTCGTCGGGCTCATTTGGAGATCGTTCATCTCCGACGGTGGTGGCAGCAACATGCTCGGCCTCCTAGACAGATCCTCCTCGTAGAGACTGGTGGTGCTCTTCGGTCTCGAGGAGAGGCTCCACGGATCGGGCACCGGGATGGAGTCGTCCTGCGTGACAATTTCACAGAATCTCGTTTGAGTGAAAATGTCGAAGTCGAGCGCGGGATTTCGACGATTATTATTCGGACGAACAGTGTCCTACCACCAGTAAGTGTTTGGCAGTCGGTGGCAAGGGTGGCTTCAGGAGCGCCACGTCGGTAAGATTGCAACCCGGCGGTGCGGCTTGCGCTGCCAGGGGTGGATCCGGCGGTGAGGGTAGGTTCATCGGCGGCTCGTAACGGGGTGGTTGGACGTTCTGTATCGGGCTGCTCGCGGCGGATCCGAGGATCCAGCGGGCTATGCTCTCGCAACAGCCGCAACACACGTCCGACATCCCCTGTCGCAATCCTCGGTGCAGGGCGAGGAACAAGGCCGGGTTCACGAAGGCGTGTACGTACGCGATGTGTAGGGTCACCTGGTACAACACAGAGACTGTGTAAGACGGCGATTGCGGGACGGTACATAACTGCAGGACGGTACATGATTGCGGAACGGTCCCTTGCGATACACAAATTGTAAACATAAGCGTGCGCGAGTTAATTGAAGAGCAGGTAATAGCTTATCTTGCGTTACCTTAGCGTTGCAAGATGAAAAGCTCAGGAGGATCATAGACGCGAGAACTTTGGTCTTTTGCGCTTAAAAGAAACCATTCCCTTAAAGAGTATAAGTAAAAATGTTTCTGATTGAATTATCAAAAGGAGTATTTCACTGGTAATCAATGAATGTTCATTGATTCACTGAAATGTGCTATTAAAAAAATTGCTACTGAGAGCAGAAATATATAAGAAATAAAAAATGTTTATTCAAAATTCATTGTCAAAATTCACTGATTTTCGGTAGAAACTCCCGCTTTACTGCTCTATCTTATATCTCACGGATTTTGATCAGTGAGTTTTTGTTGCAAAATCTGTGATACATAAATTCGTTATACACTGCGAAGAATATACTGATTATATTTTAAAGAGTAACGGAATCAGTTGCTCCATATACAAAGAAAAAACGTTTGAAATTATATTTGTCGGACATAAAGTTTATTTTTGTGAAATAAACTTGGCCTACAAAATCCTACAAATAAATTTTGAAGTACTTTTTTCACGATGTATAGGAAACATTGACCTAATTGTTTGTACAGATTAGATTATCTTAATTAAACGAGGGTGAAGTTTGGAAGGAACTCCTTTTCAGAGCGCACGGAGCGATTTTTCAATTTATACATGGAACAATATCGTGGAGTTTATTCAGAAGAGTTGACAGAAGCAGGAGAATTATTAACTAGTGTCTTTTTAGTGGAAAATTGTGTTTTCTTGGGCGCACTCTTGAATATTTGAGAAGATAAAACTTGCCCGCACAAAAGCGTTTCGCGATGTCTCATTAAATAAATGATAAGCCATAAGTTGTCAAAAATTGGGTCGATAAGTAAGTGAGACGCGTCGCAATAAGGATCGTCTTTTCTTATTGCATTTCGCGGCAGTTGGTCGAAAATCGTCGAAACGCCGGGCGTTTATTACACATCGCGAAGATTAAACGCACCTATTTCGCGCATCCGGTGTGCACGTTGCGGCATCAGCCGCCGACACGACACATTCGAAATTATATTACTCGCCTCCCCCTTCCTCCTCGTGCTTTTTTCTCCCTCTTCAAAATTTATATTCTCGCGGAAAGACTCTTCTTCCCTCGCGTAGTTGTGAATTCGCTCGATCGACTCGCAATTCACGGGCGAATGTGTATCGGCACGGTTGAGCGAGTTTCGCTTTCGCGGTTTCTCGCGAACTTTTCGCATTCATTCCCATCTACGCGTCGTGTCGGTATTGCGAATCGAACTAAAGTCGTTATCTTTCACAAGCTCCTCGTTGTGTCTTTTACGCACGTTTTTCAGTGGCCATCCCGTAAAATTCGATTATTTAAAAAACGCGAAAGCATTCACGTAAATTTCTTTGAATTTGAAAAGTTCATTCAAAGTGAATGAAAAATCATCCAGATTTGAGTGACTCGATGATTACTGCCCACTTCTTAACCGGTTCACTGGTGAACTCGGAACCAACGTTTCGTGCCAAAACTGGTGAGAACAAAAAAATTCCGCATTTTCCGCATGAAAACTTATCTAATAAGGGGTTTTTTGGGTAACTGATTACGAATTCGAGGTCAAATTTGTCCCTACTTTTACCCTATGCACCAAAAACTAATATCCTTTATATCATTCATTATATTTCCAGGGTCAAATTTTGTCTAAATTCTGAATATATTTTTATATTGTTTCATTTTATAATTTATAATATAAAATTTATAATATTTCACTAGCTAATAACCCATACAGCACAAAATCTCTTGGGGACGTCCCACAGATTTCCTGAGGAAAACGTCCCCAGGACGTTCTCAGGACGTACTCTGGACGTCAATTTGTGCTGTTAGGGAACGGAGTATCCATGGAATCATACCGAATATCATACCGAGTTTGTTCCGTATCTGTAATAGAATATTAAAGTTAGTCACTTGAAACCGTCATATTGGATCCGTCACTTTAAATTTCTCAAATTTGACCTCGGATTCTTAATCAGCGATCCAAAAAACATGAGAGTAGCAAGTTTCATGCAAATCCGATGAAAACTGACGGAGATATACAGCGAACACATATATGTGTGCTTACCAGTAAATCGGTTAATAGAAACATCACTCCAAGAAATTTGGAAAGTACAATCGCCGAAAAAATACAAGAAGAAGATTGAACCGAACGCTCGAAATCGGCTCCAATCGCCACCACTTGACATTGTCTGCATTCGTTTGTATCGATATTCCGCATAAACTACGCGATTGTATGAAAGATTATTCCTGGCGCATTTATCCTCCAATATTAACGAGAGATCTTATTAGTTCGCGCAATGAATAAACAACGTCGACATTTGACCGCCGTTTTTACAGGATTTCGATCCGCGAACATGCGCGTTCGTGTATGCGGGACGCGTATTAATATCCATCCCGATGTGTCGCAGGGATGCATAAACGCGCGACTACATCAGCCTTCGGGATATTGTGCGCCGATCGGAAGAGTACACCTTCGAGATCGCGCGTAAACATCGAAGATGCATCCGCACTTCGCGCGAGCACGTAACCGTCGGCGTGCACGCGCGCCCACGGATACGAAAACGGTCGTTATCTCGTTATCTCGCCGCGGGAGTCTATCCATTCTAATTTACCTCGTAGCCGGTAGGATTTCCTATGACAGGATGGTGCACCAGGGTAACGAAAAACAATGGTCCCCAGAATATGACATACGCCGCCGTTATGACCAGGAACATTTTCACTCGCTGCACGCCCTCGCGTTCCATCCTCCTCAGATAATTCCTCATCTTCCGGTGCTCCTCGATGGCACCGATCCTCTGAAATATCGACGGGTGCCATTTCATTTTTTCCCAAGTGACTCGCGAAACCATCGCAACATCTTCTCGTCTGCACCTTATTCGGTCAGATCCGGTATTGGCATTCGTGAAAGCGTGAAAAAGTCGTCAGCGGAACGCCGAGGTGAACAGAGAGAGAATTTTGCAACCAAAATTACTGTGAAATTTCGTAGCCGAGGAACAGATCGACATTCCGCGATAATTGACTATCCCTTCATTTCATATGTATAATACTTATTTCGGGAAGTGAAATGAAAAAATTCGCAAAAAAAGAGAGATATATATATAAGAGATTAAAAATTAAAAACCAATAAATAGAGTCTATAAAAGTCAAGAGTACAAGAATTTGTTACATAAGAAATTATAATAATTTTTACAAAATATAAGAATTATCGCATATAAACGTTTCGATCCTCAAACGTTTGGAGCTTCTTCAGTATAAAATAAATTTTGCCCTACAAAAGATCGGTGATAGGAAATGGTAAATTTACGAAATGTTTGCCATCCTGAATAAAGAGGCTGTTCAAATCCATAGGAGATTGGTGCTATTATTGCTAGGCTATATCAGAGCATTTCCTAATGCCCGAGAGATTGGCAATTTTAAGCCGGCTTGGTCAGTCATCAACAAACTTGGAAAGTCAATTGTAACGGTTCAATACATAAAAATACATAAAAGTCTTCTTTTAAAAAATTGGCTACGCTGAGAAAAAAATATCTAAGAAGTAGAAACAATTTATTCGCTAAGTATATTTACGTATACTATGAAACATTTCTTAGATAGGAAAATATATATTTTCTTAAAATCTCCGCTTTTAATGAAAGCAATTGTTTATTCTGTTTAAATAGAAGTCACTCCATGTTGTTGTAAAAATGAAAGAAATGTTGATTTATCGTTTAAAATGATCGACCGAGGCGATTTTTCTTTTGCGTACACAAACGTGCGGAAATGTGCTGTTCGCATCGGAAATTACCGCGATGATTCTTACCTTCGGCGTCGTGCCGTTCCTCGTGTCGACTGCGCCGTCTTCGCTCGCGAGCGCGTTCGTCGCACCCTGATGTCCTCCTGTCACGTTAACGAGCGTTGTAACGAGACCAGCTACTCGTACCTGAAGATAAGCACGGTCACACGGAAACGGGAGAAATTTGTGCAATTGGACGGATAATATTCTCGCCAGCTGTCCGCGCGAAAAATCGAGATAGATGTTTTCGCAAAGGCGTAAAAAGAACGTTGCTCCGGGATAAAATCTCTTTATCCCGGTCCAACGTGCCGCTGTGCCAGCGTACGTTTATTGCATTTTTTTCGCGTATTTTTTTATCTATTTTCTATAACGTGAAATTTCATACTTCGATATCCTATCGATAACTGCATGTATGGCTGTTTATTTTCAAAACGGTCCGATTCCATTCCCCGGAAAAAGTCGGTAATTCGATTGCTGCACTTACAAATAAACACGAAGAGAGTAGAAATGACGGAAAATGGATCATTTCGCTCACCGCTTCGACGTTAGCTTTCGTCAGATCTCTGTGCAACTTTCTCAAGTGGAAAAGCGTGAGCGCCACGCAAATGATGTTGATGACTATCCAGAGAACGTTGAGTATGTAGTGACGAAAAGGGCCGTGCACCAACGGACAGCTGGGCGCGTTGTGGCCGCTTTCCGTGTTCGCTGCCAGAGCCCCGCTGAGAAACGTGGGTCCCAGATTGATCGTTATACTGGCGAACCAGATCATGAAGGTACCGAAGAGCACGCACTGCGAACAATGGAAGGTTACACGGAAAAGTTTCCACGAGGAAAATCCGTCTGATGCGCGTCAGTGTTGGGCATTAATCGATTATAATTTTATTTGACTGAAATAATTGGCAAATAAATAATCAAACTAATTCAATCGGCACATAAATAATTACACTCTGAGAAAAAATAATTGGAAATTTATTCGTTTTTGTATTTTCTTTTTTTTTTTTTTATTACAAAAATAAGCTTTATAGTCAACAAATAAGTTTTCAAATATTTGTCTCAGTATACAGATAATTTAGTCGATTGATAAAATTAATTATTAATCAATTTACAATCAATCAAATCGAAATTTGATTGATAATTAATTTCAACGATCGATTAAATTATTCGCGGTTTCATGCATATAATGATTGATAAATTTTGACTATGAATTTGCCGATTATCAGTCAAATGAGATTTTAATCGATTAATTCCCAGTAATAATTCGCGTCACGTTTTCTCCGAGCTTTTTGCCAACTAATTTACCCTCTACGATCACGTTTTGGTTGTAGTTAAGGATTTTCTAAATGATATAATAATTCTGATTAATCATCACTAATTATCAGCCGACAGTGAAGCACAATTGATAGGATGTGTTTTTCGCGATTCAATCAAAACATTTGCGCAAATTCTCGGCACGCTTCGTAAATATCGCGGACTATTTTAACCTAATTACCTAATTTTACCGGCTTGATCAATGCCGGTAATTTATGCGAAACAGTTCCGTGGAAAGAAAGAGAGAGGAGAAAAAGGAAGCGGTGGCGAATTTAAGCTGACAAATTTAAATCGAATAGCGGCGCATTTTGTGTTTGATCCGACAATTCCGTGGCAACGGGATATTTCTCAGCAATTATGCAAACTCGCATAACTTCGTTCAACGTGGCGCATTCGCAAAATCACGAAGATACTATTGGGGAAACACCAATCATTAGAAACGTGGGTTGTAAATTTTTTGGTCGTAAATTTTGTACACGCGCTCGAAGACTTCCGCGATATTTCACGAATATTTATTCGCCCGATCAAGCGCGCATTCTCATTTGGGGTATTGCGATCGGTCAGTCCGACGACGACGAATTTATGGTAAACTCGTTACCCTCGCTCAAACTCCAGAGTCCGGCGCGTCTGTGAAATCCTATAATCCGCAACTGATTCGCCATCGCGAAGAGATGGTAGGAGCCACTTCGGCGAAGCCGAGGCAAGTTTTGATCAGACGCTGTTACAACCGCAGTGTTCATCAGGATATACAGTAAATGCCACTTTAAGTGGCATTATTGTGCCTTGTATTATCACTAATAAACAGCGATTCCGGGTTTTACACGAAATGACGTCACGGAGAGCCACTTTCTTCGTCGACGCGTATATCTATGAGACGCGAATAAACGACGGACAGACAAAAAAATCGTGAATTAAAAAGGAGTTTTCCCACGAGAGAGGAAGAGAGAGAGAAAGAAATGAAGGAAAGGGAGAGAGAGTGAAAGAGACGAATATCAATGACGCCCGAAATAATCGCGAAAATGATTATTCCGACGTCTGCAGAGGTAGAAATAGAATAGTTTCCAATTTTTCCAGCGGCGAGGGGATACGTTAATAATAGGCATTGCGCATATGCTTAACGACAGCAGCGACGTGTCATTAGAATTTTGTCCCCCGCAAAAGCGAGTCGAGTGTCACTCAGAAACGTGCAGGTTACCGTGTTAAATTAATTTGGGGCTGACTGCAGGTACACGTGCGCGAGAAAGCCGAGTCGTTAGGGGATTAATTGCGCTAATTTCCCGGTTTCGGACGGAGTGCCAGGACGGTGGGTGCTCGTAATAATACTGAGTACGGCAGTCCCGTGAGATTCGCGTCAAACTTTCGGAGCTTGCGTAGCGTCTCGATGGATTCGAGGGAGGCGGGGGTAGGACGACTTTTTCCGCTCGGTAAGACTCGGGTGTTCCTCTCCTGTTGAATTCTTAATTAAATATCCCGACGGGGGTGTTCCCCCCCCCCCTAAAATGGATACGAAATCAGGGCGAAACGCTTCCGACAATTGACGGTAAATCGAGCTGCTCGCGAATGGAAGCGATATTCTTCGCAGTGCTCCGCGAGCAGTCGCGTTATTTTTTTTGTGATTCAACGTAGAGATTTACTACGTCGTTACAAACGCCGACCAGCACGTCCCCAGCCGCGATTTATTACACGAGCTGCCGCGCTTTCGGTCAAGATCGTGTGCATTAACGTCCCTCTGTGGCGGCGCGATTAATTTCCCTTTGAAAAATCCGATTCTTTCTCTCTTCCTCTCTCTCTCTCTCTCTCTCTCTCTTCCTCCCTTCTCTCCTCTCCCTCGGTCGCCCCCACGCACTTTGACACGTCCACGCTGCCACGCAGACGGCTTACGCCGCAATCAGTCACCGCTAAATTCGCTATCACAATGCTGCGGTTAGATGGAAATCTCTCTATCTCTATCCGTCTCCCCCCTACCCGCCACATATCACGCACCGCATGCAAGATAGACGATCGTTGTCTACGAAGTCGCGCATTTCACCCGTACGTCACCCGATGTTTTTGATCAATCTCCTGCCACAACCGGTCGGACTTGACTCGAGCTATTCATATTTTGAAAGCACAGCGCCTGTGCCCGACTAAAAATTTATACTCTGGTCCTGATCGGATCGTTTCTACTTAATTATTAGTTCGTATAACTTGCACAGTGATAATTTAAATTACATAACGTACAACATACCAATCTTATTAACAAGAAGGATTACTGATAATTAAAAGCCGATAACACCATTTTGTATAATTGATCGATCTCGAGGTTTGAAACATATTAAGGATTACTCGCTTGCCTGAAAATTCCGAGCTCTAATTCTCACCTGAGGCGAGTCCATCAGCAGGGGAGCGGTCAGGTCCGCCTCCTCGTCGCTCTCCGGGAATACCGGGCTGTCGTTTAGCACGGTCGTTAGCATATTTACCGTGGAAACGGTCACCAGCAGTAGAAAGGCAGTCTCGACCAGGGAGCACTTGTTAACGGGCTGACAATTCAATATACTGGAGCCCAGGGGCAGCAATATAGCCGCCCTCGCGCAGTCCACCATGGCTTGGTGGAATAACAGTCCCTGAGACCACCTGTGAATACCGTTGGGATAAACTGTGCGTCAACGCGTTTCTCTCTCTCTCTCTCTCTCTCTCTCTCTCTCTCTCTCTCTCTCTCTCTCTC
>NW_022639452.1:811757-815804 GCF_010583005.1 Odontomachus brunneus
TCTCTCTCTCTCTCTCTCTCTCTCTCTCTCTCACTCTCACTCTCTACGTTACTTCACCGTCTCCCGCGTTTCCCTCTGTCGCCGAGACTTCACGTATATCTCGCTAATCCCGAACTTGATACCGCGTCCTCGACGTGATTCGTCTTCCAGATCATATACAGGTCCGAGAAATCTCCGCTTTATAATTAAATTGTGCTTAAAACGAGAAAATCCACGCGAAGTGTTGCGAAATTCCGTAAAGTTTCCCCACAAAATGAGACAAATTAAGGGATTCTCACGACGGGACTCTTCATTCGCGATAGTCACTTTATTTGCAAACACTTGTGACCGAAAGAGATACCGTGTATTGTAAATCGTCAATAAAATTCGGCAAGGTTTCTTTACAAAATGGGACAAACTAAGGTCTTTCTCACAGCTGAAACACTTAATTCATGATGATCACTTCATTTGCAATCACTTGTGACCGAAAGAGACACCAATGTCTCGGTTAGCTGAAAGTCAATGCTAAATCGATAGTGGGACGCATTCCGAGAGTACGGTACTACATTTAGGGGTACAACGCCATGTCACGTGCACTATATTGCGCGTATCTCGCATCGGAATATCGAGAGCAAGAGATATAGAGCGGGTAGGAGTACATTTCGATCGGTCAATATTATGTTTACTCGCAAGCAACGGCATACGGCGGAAACTTTATTCGGTAAACAGCACGTGCGGCGGTTACTCAAACCTGAAATAAAGTTTAATAAGTTTCGGCCGAGAGGAATGATCTTGCGAGATTGGGGTAAGCCCACGTACGTGACATAACTCTTATTCATCCTTAGCTGATAAATTTTATTAGAGAGCACATAACAATAACAAAGGAAAGAGGGGAAAGACGTTACGAACGCGCACGATGCGGCAAATTCGTTTCACTTTATTGCAACATGTTTCTATCAAACGAACGCGTTCAACTCGTACCAATATACACGAACAACATGACAGAAACGAGAGACAGACAGACATATGCGATACAAACACGCGATATGATGCACGCTGCAGTTACACTTTTTCATATTACACGGAGAATCCTCTTTCCCTAACTCTTCTTTTTCCTCTCTCTTTCTCTCTCTCTCTCTCTCTCTCTCTTTGAGCCTCGTATTAATAATTACTTGAAACTCGTCTTTAATGAGACACTCAGATCTGAATTTAGAGTTAAATTTGAGTTCACTTACTTGAATCACATATAATATACGCGACATTACATTTATAGTCGCGATTTGACTGAGAAATTTACATCCAACTCTAAATTCAAATCTAAGTATCTCACCCAAGACAAGTTTCAAGTAGTGACTATTAATCCTTTATGGGGCAATACTTTTTTAAAGATAGTGACTGTAATGTCTATTACAAGTTTACATAACATACCTAGATATATGACAAATGTATGAAAAAATCTTATAATATTTATCATTATTATGATTGTTGGCAAAAATCGACTACTGAATATTCAGTGTAAAACAATAGACAATTTTCTTACTGCTCAAGTCATATTGCTTACGTTTCTCTGCATGTCACCCGCTTAAATGTCACGTAATTCAATCGCGAAACTTGGATCGAACTTTGAATAAAAAAAGTGAATATTTCGCATGAAATAGGTTTCACGTGACAACTATTGATACGGCGGGCGTCCGTCGCTTGCTTTCCGATAAAAGTCACGATCGTGTAATTTCCGGAGCGCCGGCAACGCGCGGTGTTTGTGCGTGTGTCGAAGCGGCTTTTGTCTTGCACGTATGAACCAACTTCGAGCGCGTCACGACGCGCCGGGGGGATTTTCGGATCAGTCAGGGTGCAAAGCGTTCATAAAGCGCGCCGTTCTTCGACGTGGGATTATTATTACGTATTTGCGTACCTGCGCAGTTGTCGCTTCATCAGTATCAGCGCCATGAGGATAATATTCGCCCCCATCCCCAACGCGCCCAGACTAAATATGACGGTGGCTTCGGTCACACCACCGGGGTGACACTGGAACACCTTGGTGGTGTTGGACGTGACATTTCCGGAAGCGCCGATGCCGAACCTCAGATTGGCTCCGATCATCGCTACCGCTGAACCTGCACGCGGGGCAGAGAAAGAAAATCGCTCGAATTAATTGTCGAGACTTCTTGCGAGCGATCTCGAAAGCTTTGAGTTTGCTTTATTGTCATTTGTAACGTGGCTTCAAGATGCGAGCCTTCTCTGCGCTATTCCAATTCGAATTCTGGAATTAACACGGGAATCGATCATTCACATGAACGAGGCCCGAGGAAAACGAGAGTCTTCTCTCTCCGAGACTTCAGATATCGCAGGAACTTGGCGAGTGCACGCGAGATAGAAGCGCGGGACTATTGTAGCAGATAGACAGACAGACGGACAGACGGATGGTCGGACAGTCAGTCGTCCAGCTAAAGTTACTCCTCGCGATCGCTATTTAGCGTCTATTTAGCGCATGCAGAGTACAAGGCAGAAATCAGCCGTTGTGCTGGGTCGCGTTAGGAGTCGTAATCGGTGAAGAGAGCGAGAGAATCTCAGGTATTTGTATCTTCCTGCTGAATCTCCAGCCACCGTGTTTCCACCGTGCTCCCATTGAAACCCGGTTACTCTAGTTAGCTCTCTCAATAATCCGCCTCGCGCTTTGCGTGTAACTAGAGGTCGACGGCTAATTGAACGGCCGATTATCGGGCGTCCCAATGATTACAGAATATAGCGACAACGGTCTCGGCCAATGATCTCTATCAATTCGAATTATTGCATCTTAATGCACGTTTCATCAATGATGAATAATGTTTGGAAACGTACGCTCTCGTGTTCTCGAAATAACACGCTACATTGGTGTTATCCCCAGAGCGAAAACTGCGATACACGCAAAAAATATCGTTCTGCTGAGAAAAGCGATTTTATTTTTCTTCTTCTAACAAGTAAACTAACCTACTCAAAAGGTACACTTGTTGATGATAGGAGTGAGAAGCATTAAAAAGCTATAAATTGCCCGTAAAACTTAAAAGTGGTGAAAGTGGGCCAAAGTGAAAAAATATGACCTAAATATTTTTCGTACTTCTACATTTGTGTCAAATTAGCAAGAAATCGGAGTGTAACTTTTGAGTAGGTTTACTTGTGTGTTAATTAAGTAATGGTTATTTTCAACAAGGAATATTTTCTTGATAATAGTTTTAAAATGTAGTCATCATAAATTTGAGGAATGTTCATTATTGTGTACTGAAAAAAAATGTATTCTCTTTACAAGGAATCATAAAACTTTATCAAAGAAAAAGTTGGCTCGAATTTACACTGACAAGGGGAGGACCAGGTGACACCCTGGGATTTCGACCCCAATTTTTTTAATTATTCTGGAGATGAAAAAAAAGATACGTGTCCCGACGTTTAATTGAATAGGCCTTAGTTTCGGAGTAATAAATTTGTGAAAATTGGCCATATCCGAAGCGCACCGCGACGCGCCATATGAGCCTTCCCGGTAAGTGTACTTCCAACCAGTGTAGTTGGCTTCGTGAGTTAAGTGCTTGCTTCATAATTCGTAAGATCCAAATTCACTCCCGGAGGTGAGCAATAATTTTTTTTTTTAATGAGTGTTTTTATTTATTTTTATTTATTTTGATGATATTTAGATACGTTACCTTTATATGTTATCCATTACAAATAACTTATATATTATTATTATTATTACTTATTTATTATTTCAAATATTATTACTTGAATTAAAATTCCCTTAAAATTAAATTTAAATTAATGTTTAGAATGTGACATTAAATTAAATTTTCTATTTCAAAAATTTGCATACTATATCAATATACTATATCAATAATTCGTAAGATCCAAGTTCGCTCCCGGAGGTGAGCAATAATTTTTTTTTTAATGAGTGTTTTTATTTATTTTTATTTATTTTGATAATATTGATATAGTATGCAAATTTTTGAAATAGAAAATTTAATGAAGTACACTTACCGGGAAGGCTCATATGGCGCGCCGCGGTGCGCTTCGGATATGGCCAATTTTCACAAATTTATTACTTCG
>NW_022639452.1:815814-833310 GCF_010583005.1 Odontomachus brunneus
ACGTTTAATTGAATAGGCCTTAGTTTCGGAGTAATAAATTTGTGAAAATTGGCCATATCCGAAGCGCACCGCGACGCGCCATATGAGCCTTCCCGGTAAGTGTACTTCCAACCAGTGTAGTTGGCTTCGTGAGTTAAGTGCTTGCTTCATAATTCGTAAGATCCAAATTCACTCCCGGAGGTGAGCAATAATTTTTTTTTTTAATGAGTGTTTTTATTTATTTTTATTTATTTTGATGATATTTAGATACGTTACCTTTATATGTTATCCATTACAAATAACTTATATATTATTATTATTATTACTTATTTATTATTTCAAATATTATTACTTGAATTAAAATTCCCTTAAAATTAAATTTAAATTAATGTTTAGAATGTGATATTAAATTAAATTTTCTATTTCAAAAATTTGCATACTATATCAATATACTATATCAATAATTCGTAAGATCCAAGTTCGCTCCCGGAGGTGAGCAATAATTTTTTTTTTAATGAGTGTTTTTATTTATTTTTATTTATTTTGATAATATTGATATAGTATGCAAATTTTTGAAATAGAAAATTTAATGAAGTACACTTACCGGGAAGGCTCATATGGCGCGCCGCGGTGCGCTTCGGATATGGCCAATTTTCACAAATTTATTACTTCGAAACTAAGACCTATTCGATCAAACGCCGGGACACGTATCTTTTTTTTCATCTCCAGAATAATTAAAAAAATTGGGGTCGAAATCCCAGGGTGAGTCACCTGGTCCTCACCTTGTGAGAAGAAAAACACTTTAAAATTTATTTGTGGGATTAACGTGAAATTTGATTTTAATGAACACTAAGCAATGCGCTTTGGTTGAAAGACACAGAATTCTGGTTCTTGCGATCCAAATTTGGTTCTAAAAATCAAAGAAAAAGAGAGAAATTATGTTTTCTTCTACCAAAACTAAATCGCGTTAGTTCGTTTGTTATAACTACAAAATTCATATTAATACAATCAAATTTCTTCCTCTGTGTAGAATTCAGAAAATATTTTGAATACATTTGTTGAGCTCATGATAGATTTGCGGATATATAAACTCATGAAATATTTGAAACAAGCAACATTGACTCGAATGCGGTATATATTTTTCTGTGTGCAGATTTCGTTCGGAAACCACAGGGTTACTCTTGTGATTTGGCCACTCCAAATGTTTCCATTCTTGTCGAATCTTTTTGAAAAATTTAATAAAATAACTGAACGTTTTCTGACGAGGATCTCACACAACCTATGCGTTGTGTTTTCGCAACTCTCTTTTTTTCTTGGGAAAAATGCTATCCTCCTAAACATTATTTTGCAAACTGTCGATCAACCGCCGGCGACGCAAAAGATCGAAAATATCTCATTTTATTAAAAGCGTTGCGCTTCTGTCGCAGTCCCGGAGTATCTTCGTCGATTTTCTTCGCAATTTTCCACTTGCTTAAATTATTTTCACGCGGGCCGTCATATCCAAAGATTCCCGGAGAAAAGGCGTGAAATATCCATCCGGGCAAACGTGATACCTGCTGTTTATTCTTTCGCCCGAGTTCTCAGTCGCGGGGACGCGTTGAAAGAAAACTGAGGAAGTGGGAAAATAGCGGAGAGGCTTTATGGAACGGCGACTGCACCCCGAATCTTATAGATATCTCCGGAATTGCACGTTGTGTGCTGCCGTGTGTTGTTTGTCGGAACTACCGCGCTTTTCTTCGCGCGCACGAATTCTTCGCTCTATTTCGAGTCGACTCTCCCTTATCAAGAGCATCGAGTCTTACGAAAGAGACGGAGAAAGAGAGATCAACTTTTCGCAAACTTGATTTCAGTTTTAGAAACGAATAAAAGGTCCCTTTTCCTCTTTATCCTTCTCAGTCAATGTCCACAAATGTTTTTTTATTGTCGTGTGAGAACGAATACAATCGTGCGAGGGCCGAGTGTGCGAGTGAACGCAAAGAGAATGTGTTTAATTTAATTTCTATGGAAATGTGTCTGCCTTACCGTTGTGCAAAATTGAAGTACGCGAAGCACGTCGCGCACGCCAACAAGCGAATTACGCAGTAAAAAGCGTCTGCCTGGCGTAAATCTCGTTTTTCATCGGCCAGCGAAGACTCACCGATGTACTACACCCCGTGAGGTATTGCCCCGGAGCACTTACCCGCGTACCTCGCCATCGGGCGAAATCACTCGGTTCTCGTTTATCAGAATAAACGCGAGCGCGCGCTGACTCCGAAATGTTCCGCTGTTTTTCGCATGTTACGCGACCCACATTTCCCGATCGCCGCGACCCGCGTTATCCGACAGAGATGCCGCCGTTCGAGAGGTGTCGACCGAGATATAAGTAGGAGAGACAGAGAGAGACAAAAGAAAAAAAATGCAAACCCAACTTTATTTGACCTGCGAAAACTCGGTCGCTGTCAGGCGCTTGTTAGTCGCTTGTGCTCGGGAAAATTACTGTACCTATCGATGTGCACACGAGCCGACGCGAAATTAAGCAGCATCCGATACGGGCTAATTCGATTTCAGGCTGCTGCAGTTAATTGTGTTAGGGATTGTGCGCGAGGACACGGAGAGAGAAAATATCCTGTCGCCTGTTGACGGCCGCGTTTCGTCGCCTGCGAAGCCTCGCTCGACGTCTTTCTCGTGCTGTTCTCGCAAATTTCAGTGCTATCGTCTCGAGGAAAACAGCCATCGGTCGCACTATCTTCTCTCTCTCTCCCTCCCCCCTCTCTCCCTCAATCTCTCGTTTCCTGTACAACGCTCGCAATTTAAATGTGTCTCGAGATAGAACCATTATCTCACGCTAACGGCATTTAACGGATCTATAACAGGGTCGTACGATTCTGTTTTCAGCTCCGGGCTGAAGCAAAACTACTCTCCCTTGTCGAGAGAGGAAGCTCCTCTGTTTTTTTGGTAGTCGCAAGAGAACTTTGATACCAAATTACCTGTTGTAATTAATACAAAGACTCACTCGCAAAAGATACAAAACACGTACAGTTGTTTCACTTATATAGTCGCATCAATCAATCTATATAGAGATAGAATTTTCTTAGTATATTTTCCGCATAGAAACTTCTCAGTATTTTCCCAAATGCAGGTTAGATATCAATCAGAATGTCGAAACTTGTCCCAAAATAGATTGTCCTGCTACGATATCAATTGGAAATTCCATTCTTGTTCCAAATATGGATTCTCTGTCTAGAATCGGAATAGAACGGGAATATTAAGGAAACTCTCAAAATTTCTTTAAGTATTTCTTGCATCAGTGTCATTAATGCAATAAAAACAATACAAACGTTTTTTCTGACTTAAATTATTCCATGTTAAAACATAAAATAATTTCGTTTTATATGTAATATAAAATACATTCATACATCTGAGAATAATTTAATGATTTCACACATTTGTAAATCGCGAGAATTTGTCGGATATTTTTTGTATATTTTTGACTTTATTAACTCTAACTTCTTTATACTATAATATAATACTTCTTTATACTTATAATATTACAATTTCTTTATAAAAATTTTTGTTGCAAACACTTTGAGTATCTATTTTTTACAAGTATTTGTGTGTAAATATACTTGTAACGAGTAAGTATTCAAAGTGTTTCATATATTCTGTTCAATTTTAGTTTAAAATATAAACTATAGAAAGAAATTTTTGGAGAAAAACATTGAAGATGACCAAATGAGATTAGTTTCCCCACTTAGATTCTCATGTTTAAAGTATTACATTTCTAACTTATATAAATTTCTCATTTAGAACTTATGATTGTTGTGGGAAATCGGGCTGGATCCCAATTAGATCCCAATAGTATTTTCTATGTGACTGCCATGCATTTTTTTCCCGTGAAAACGAATGCCTAATTTAAAGATAACTTTCGAGTATTCTCAGTCTCGATCATATTTCGAGGTGACAAAATTGCCACCACAAAAAGTTAACATTTCACGTGAGCGGAATACGACATGATATGAAGTGCGAAGGGAGAACACGACGGATATAATGATGTTTTCTTTCGAGCAAAATTCGATAATCACGGTAACGATGACAAATGACATATCGTTCGTACTTCACGCAGAAATAAAAAAGATATGTTCGCTATCAGTCTCGCGACTGCTGGCACGAAAGCTGCGTCATGGGTTCGTTGAAAGCTTCGCTACTTCCTCGATTCCGGCGAGATTGAAAGTTCCTTGGCAATCAGCCGTTGAGGGTCTTCCTCCTCACGTATCGATCGCGGCAAAAAGTTTCGCTGATTGAAGTCGAAAAAGGATGACGGATCTCCTCAATGATACACTACTTATATCTGGGGTCGGGTTTCTGTCGTCGAGCCGTGATGGAGGGTCGACATCATCGTGGAATCGACGACTGCTTTCCTTCCGGACCCGTCGATCAATTCCACCGTGAGAATCGCGTCGCGATATCGTGGTCCGCAAGCGAATAGATTAAAGTCTCCAAAAGGATCTCTCTCTCTCTCTCTCTCTCTCTCTCTCTCTCTCTCTCTCTCTCTCTCGCTCTCTGTCTTTCTCTCTCTCTCTTTTCTCCCGTACCCTCGAATTTCGAACGTAGCAATTCTACGTTCAATGAAATAAAGCCTTCGCGGTTAATTAAAATTACTTTGATGAAAGTCGGTCATGAAGAAGACACTCCTCTGCACGCCCGCAGAAAAGCGGCTCTCCGCGAGCATGATTTCGCGATCGATCTTTAAGCGAGAAACCGAAATAGAGACATTGCTCTCTGTGAGGTAAGACGTTTAATTAGACAGGACAGGGTAAGACGTTTAATTAGACGACGCCGAAATGGAGACCCGGAAGAAGAAACGCTGCTTGATCGGCGCGTTTTTTCCCATTCGCCCCGTGCCGCGGATCGTAAATTCCCATCTGCTCAGGAGTTTTTAACGAGTCGCGTCCAGGAGTCGCCGGCAGGACATCTCATGCATATTCACGCCGGGTATGGCATAATTTAATTTTAGAACTGCCGTACATCGGCAACGAGACTTGCCCACTTGTCCTCTGAACCGAGTCCTCGATTGTCGTGCCAATAATTCTCCCCGTCTCGCGAAGTAGCCTTCGCCCTCGCGCGCTCACAAACTCGAAATGACTTTTCGCGTGTTACATAACCGACAAAAATGTATATCCAATTCGCCACCAGGACGAAAGTCATCCCGCGAGAAAGTTTCCCTGCGGCGTTTCCCGCTTCTTCTTTTTTCCCTTTTTCTTCTTCTTCTTCTTCGTGAGTTCCGGTTATTACTGAGCAACCAGGTACACGTGACGCCGGTTCGCTATAAGAGACGTTCAAATAAGAGGATAAGAAAATGTAATTCGCGAGAGAAAGCGTGCAGAGTAGACACTCTCGCATCTCGCGCGCGTGTTACCGACCTCGTCGAGTGATGAAATATTTCCTATCTACGATGGCCTTTATCCTGTTGATCGAAGCTTCCGTGTACCTTCGCGCAATTTTTTCATGCTTGCGATTCCATCTCTCTCGCGCTTCCTACGCGGAGATCATATCGCGGAAATCTAAGAATTCCACGCGAAAGCCCAGCTCGTTTCGTTAAGATGTATCTTTCGAATCGGCAAATTACATTAAAGACCGTGAAAAATTAAGGGGAATTCACGGTTTTTGTAGCGTGAAAGGGGTACAATGACGATAACGAGCTCGTCGTAAGGACGAGATTCTTCGCGGAGAACTTGCTCCCGTTCTGCGAATATTCCCAAATTAAACGAAACGGCAAAAATAGTCCGGCAACTTTATTCTCTCTCTCTCGTGCGCGTCTTATCGTGCAACGCAACCTTTTCGTTCTTCACTTTGCGCGCCAAGATTTCCTTAAAAATTTCCTCATCCGTGTTGTCGCATAGACGACGCTCTGGTGCAAAAGGTGGAGCTCTAACGTCTCCATGCGAACAACAGGATATCGGTGGCTGATACATTCTACAGGGATAAAGCGGGACGCGTGGATTCCGGTGGAGTACGAATGCAATGGGATTTGAAGCAATCCAATTAGGCAGACCTGAAATAAATTCGTTAGTCTTGACGAGGTTCCAGCATCCTCTTTTTCCTTCCGTTCTCCCCTCTCCATCTATATGTCTCTAGCTGTCTGCCCATCCTCCAGCTCTTTTCTCGCCTTCGATTTCCCCATCCTCGAAAACCTCGGCCGGCCGGAAGGCCGAGGCTCTCCTCGTCCCCCTCCGTCCTGTTGGACGAAAACCAATAACGACCCGTATAATTCGCAAGGCGGCACGGAAGTGATACTGCCCGGATCGGGATGCAATTTATCGCGGAATTATTCCAGCCCGAGTGACGTCGCTGACTCGTCCGATATCTTCGCGCCGTCTCGTAGCGCTTGTTTATCGAGTGCGACGCGCGTACCGCCCGACTGTGGATGAGGGCGGTATAAATGTCTCAGCGGCATTTTATTCCGACGCTTCGACTCGCCATCGAGTTTGTCCTACCGCGCGAGAGCAACACCTGTCGTTTTGTGTCGAGCCGTGTCGGAGAAATCGTACGCTGAGAAAAATACCCGAGAATCGATTCGTGGGACACAAAAATCGTTTCTGTCAAGTGAAGTTTATTTCCGCGAGCAAACTTTATATCCCACGAATATGAGTTTTCGAGTGACTTTCTCTCAGTGTGCTCGTGTATAACGTAAAATTTGGCGAGACACACGCGTCGCATGCGTCTTCCCGGTCAGAGTTTCGGTTTCTCGTCGGACGCGTGACACACGGACGGGACAACGCGAACGGAAGCCTGTGGTGGATACAATCCGCTATTGAAGTCACACAGCAACAGGATGCGCTTTGATTATTCCGGTCGCGCGATAGAATCCTCCCGCACGGAATCCTCCTGCTGCAATCACATCGCGTGACTAATTGAATTTCGGGAACCTTCCTCTATCTCGCTCTCTCTTTCTCTCTCTCTCTCTCTCCTTTATCTCCCGTCTTCCTCGCACGTATGTCGCGGGTTTGATCGAGCATATGCACCCTAATGCCGGCGAACATCGTCAAAGATGTTAATTACGCGTCCTCTCCGCGACGGAGGTAATTGGATCGTTCTGTCGCACCCGCACGGCTGAAAGTGGTGTTGTATATGACGTGTGCGTATACATATACATGTATATTCAGGATCGGCCGAGGTCCTTGAAGCGACTCGACGCGAATGCGCGACTGATTAATTTACAAACCCTCGATCGCAAGCGTGCCTAATCCGCTGCATAAGGCCGTGTGCACGTCGACGCGCGATAACCGACAAGCCTCGAGCGACGAGCTCGCTTATTAAGCGCGAGTCTCGTCTATGTTTGCGCTCTGCCCTGCACACCTCCGCATTAAACAGTGCACTCGGACATTCCAGTTGGTTAGAAGGAAGAAGCAAGAGGGCAAAGCGAATCCGGTCCAACTGGAACGAGTGGCAGCCGTGTATTAAGCGATTCTTTTCGTCCGGATATCTGGATCAAAAGCTTCGTCTCTCTGTGACTGCGAGGCGGAAGCCGGGTCCGCTTTATCACCGACCTAGACTACTGGCTGAGTCTTGTGTGTCCGCGGCATTTATTAGCCCAGAAACCCTCGGACTCACAAATCACAATCAAGCATTCGGTGCACCGCCAAGGGCCGACCGGACCGTCGGCGGGCAGAATCTATGGGCTCTCTCCGGTTACTCGTTCGGTTTGCATCCTTGGTAACGCATAAAGGAGCAGCTGCTCGCTGGCAGAGTGCTCCGTATCATATAGAACGTTCGCTATTCAACGCATGTATCTACCAACAAGATGAGTTTCTTAATGAGCCATCGATGATTCGAGGCTCTAATCGACGAGTCAACTGAATCGATAAACTGAGTCATCTGCTTAATTGAATTCTTTCTATCTATTGCACATCAGTCTAAAGGTGCCTTCACACTTTGGCAAAAGAGCAGAAAGCAAAAGCCAATCAGAACTTGTGCTGGTAGAAACTGTCGACTATCACCTGATCGCTAGCACGAGTTCTGATTGGTTTCTGCCTTTCTAGTTTCTGCTTTTCTACTAAGGTGTGAATTCGCCCTAATCCTCATAACGTTACTTTGCTAACGTCTCGTGCTGATGGTTGAAAAACTTCGATTCGACGCAAAGTCAAAAAGAAGGCAGGAATCAAAGTCGAATCGCAGTCGAGCGAACGAAGACAAAAAAAAAAAAGAGGATCTGAAAGAGTATATCGAAACGGCACCGAAAATTGGCTGACTGGCGCGAGCACCGACACCAACTATCGCCACATTTTCCCAGCGTTTCACCGGGGAATGGAATCTCGGAGGTATAGAAGAGCGACGGTAGATGCCCTTCGACCTTTGTTTAAGAACCTATTTTCCGCGGTAGTGGCTTGCGCGGAGAATCTATAAAATTTGTCACAAAAATTCCTCTCGCGGCTGGCTTCTCGATTTTACGTTACCGTAAAACGCGAATATGAAAGGCTAATGCGTGCGGCTTTTGTTGATAAGCCTGTGTGGCAAGCTGCGCATATTTCCTTTATATTTGTCTTATCTGATAATGAAAGAAATTCTACAGGGTAAGTCACTTAACGTTAAGTTAGGTTCTAAAATATCTCTTTTTTTATATCAGATGGAAATATGTAAGGAGTAAATTGTGCAATTGAAATGTTACCACAATATTTATTTCTTCCAACCATTCATTTCTTATACATTCTCTTCTGGTATAAAAGTTAACAGAAACATTTTAGAACTTAACGTTAAGTGACTCTCTCTCTGTTTGTGGACATTCTTCGTCACAATATTTATCCCTTCTGGTTACACAACTTATTCCATTCTACTCTGGTATAAAAATTACCAGAAATTTATGTTAGAACTTAACACCAAATGATTTACTCTGTGTATAAGCATTATTCATGGAACTAGATAAAATTCATTTACTAGATGAGTTCACAGTATTTTTTTCTTTTTTGCTTCTCTGAGAACAAATTTATGCTGCATATTATAAAATAACTGTGTACGATATCATGGTATCCGTAAGTGTATTCTTACAAGGTTCAGAATAATGTAATCTAGAGATCGGGGACATTACCCGCGATAAGGGGACATAGACGCCAAAGCAACGAAGGACCGCGGTCCATATCCTCCCGTTCGAACGTTTAACCAAACACGCTTATCGGATACAATGGTCGAGTAGGTCAGACCAGCGATCGACCTCGAGGTTCGATTGAACCCTGCTCTTTGCTCTTCTCGCTCCGGTTTTTCATCTCCGTTCCTGTCGAAACATTCGCGCTCCTTCCTCTCTCTTTCTCTCTCTCTCTCTCTCTAACGCTCTCCTCTGCCTCTCTGTCATTGTAATCCAGGCTTTCTCTTCCCAATCCCTTCGCGCTCCCCCGTGCCGCCGTCTCGGCGGTCCTTCGCCGCTCGTAAAATTTATTCCGGCTACTTCGGACTTTTGAGCACCGCCGGCCGAATATTTTATCCCCGCGAGACTCAAAATATTATTCCGGCGACCTGCTGCTAAGGTAATTCCGTGGGAACACCCTGCCACACCGTCGTCTCACTGACAAGAGTGACTTCTCGGCACGGACGGCTTGACCCGCAACGATGGGAATTCATTGTCTACTTGCCTGTTCTCAGCCAACCTCGCGAGTCCTTGCGCACGACCGGGCTTATCTAAAATTTAAAGGACGTCCGCTAACACACAAGTGGCCCAAGCACCGTTTCGCGAAAGGGGTGCGGTATGCGTTCTGGTTACCAGCGCATCCTCCTCGTACAAACAACGTCGACAATGCACGCGCTATTACCTCTCTACTCTCGAGCTCCATGCGACTTCCTTTCTCATTGTGACGTTTTCTTATTCTTTACGGGACTCGTGTACGTACAAATGACCCGCGACGACTTCACATCCCGTGATACATTTTCCACGTTATCACTAAAGCGACTCAGTTAAAAGAGCAAATGTGTGTCGGAAAGCTACCTATAATCATTTAACGTACTTGAAATATATGATGTATCCCTTCCGGCATCCTGACTCTTGGCTGCTTCGTCACGACGCTCCGGAATCCCCTTGTGGCACTGACATTCGCGCAGATACGATTCGATCGAAGATACACGTGTTAAATTGAACGTTCTACCGACAAGAACCCAATCATATGTTTGATGAACACTGTTGGGAAAATGTTCTCTGAATAGAAATAATCGGTTAATCAATAGTTAAAATTAATTAATCATCGTGTACGTAATTGCAAATAATTTAACCGATTGGTGAAGTTCATTATTAACCTCTTATAATCCATTATTATTTAATAATTAATTAATGAATCTCTATCGTCAATTTATACTTAATTCGCGCAAGATATATTGATGAACGTGAACATTGATTGTCGATCAAACAGTCGAATTACATTTCATGAATACGAACCTACAGAATTAATTGTGCTTTCGATAAAAAGATCCGTCGACTGTTCCCAATCGTACTGAATGGCTGACGAATTCTCACGCGGGCTTGAAAATTCAGCCTCAGGCTGTAGACAATTTGCCGGCGCGTTTCGCGGGGAACTCGATCCCCCGACAAGAGGCGTAAGATCGACTTCTCGGGACGGTCGAGCTCTCGCAATTTCGCGGCGCGTGAACGCCCGCGTGCGTCGCGTCGCGACGCCAAATATTTGCGGAGAACTCACGGACGACGTGGGCGTCACCCGGCGCGACGACTGCACACACCGTGGTTACACGCTGCAAAGCGTCCGACGAGGCAAATGGAATGCGCGAGGTGTTCGTTAACTATCGACGTACCGCGGTCCACAAACGCACAAAGCCCCGATAATTACCCCGTTGTCGTAACTTCACGCCGTAAACCGAGCTTGCCCGCCACTCGTTGGTCGTTATCGCGGCCAAAAGTACGGTCGTTTTATTATCGCGCCACACATCGCAATAAACCAGCTGGGAATTTGTCGCCGATCCTTTTTATCGCTTGTCCTTTGCCGAGTCAAACAAATTAGAGATTAGAGAGTCTTCTCAGGTGATTTGAGATCTGTTTTCCGCACAGCAATCGTCGGCCACTCCCCGCGGAGAAAACTGCTTCGCAGCTGTTGTAAAATTGACACATCTGATTGGCGTGTGCTCTTAATCTTGGTTGTGAATTTACGCGGAGAAAAATATGTTCTACTGCTAAGGGAGAAAAACGACTACTCATTTTGCTTATTTTCTTTTAAATAATAGCTGTTTGCAACAAAAATATTTCGCTGACGATAGTCTTCAAATATACTCACAGTTTTAAAAACAACTCATTATCAAGTACTCCAAACAAGGACAAGTTAAGATAACGGTCCTAATTATAGATTATTTAAGGTTAGAGTAATTTTCATTCATTTACATACATTTACATACATTTACATATATTTGTCGACCAAACAGGTCGACAAGAGGAATTGTTAATACCGACATTTGTTCCCTTTACAAGAATATTATGAAACTTTACCGAAGAGAAGGCTGGTTCGACTCTGTGTAAGTAAGCAAACCGAATTTCTGCTTTAATCTAATATTCTTGATTGCTAAATCTACTGAGAGGCTAAACCTACTCAGAATGTTTCTTGAACATATTGATGCTTACGATGAGCTTATGATAGATTTGCAAATACACGAACTTGAGCGTAATTGTTCGGTGTGTAGCAATCAGATTCCCAAATTGTACAATAGTTACGAGGCAGCATCCTCTGCTGAACATGCAGCCATCTTCTCGTTCGTAACCTCAACATCGGAGACGACTGTGCGAAAACATTCGTTCGTCATTTCACGATGCTTCCTGATAAGCATACGTCTTTCGCATTCGTCTTCCACGACATACAAATAAGAATGCGCGCGTCCATCAGCAGACGACGCATTAATGCATTTTAAAGCTCGCTATGAATTTTCAAAGAGCTCCGCGTCTGTCATCGAGAATAGAGCTGAAGAAGCGCGAATTTATTTCTGACAATTCTTTCCTCACGTCTCTACGAGAGACACGTTGCTCAAAATTAAACACGTCCGCTATCTCGAAACAAATTAAGATAACGGTTCTAATTATGAGTTATTTAAAGTTACAATAACTTTCGTTCATTTATATACATTTGTCGACCAAACATTACATTTATATACATTTGTCGACAAAGAAGGAGTGTTAATACCGATATAAACAAACATCGTAGTTTTAAAGCAAAATAATTACACTTTTAGAATATAAAAAACTATAAATATATAAAAAGTAGAATATAAAAAAAAATTTGTCCATGTGTTTTAGTCGTAATGTGTACTTTTTTAATATATTAATGAATCAAGCTTGACTTGGAATTAGGATTGTTATCTTATATCTCGCGAAGCACAAGATTCCAATGTCGTGCAATGAATTGTATTGTTTTGCAAACATGTAGGTTGCAAAGTTGCGCCGCGACGTAATCGCGGCGTTACTTTTCGGAGAGTGTCTCGGGATAAAGATTCGCGTGACTTCCTCATCCCAACGTCGAAAATTCCGGACTAAGCGCACATAACCGGCCTGAAGTCGCGCGCATATTTTATTCATATCGTCCTGCGCGCAAAATCGAATTACGCGGGCGTTTTGCTTTGCATTACATTTGCAATAACCACAAGTGCAGTTAAGAGAGCAAATAAGCCACCTAAGCCATATTCCGATGCTAATAAGGCCGTTTTATGCAATTGAGAGAAAGAGAGAGAGCGGGGACGTTTTATTAAAATGTCCCTTATCAAGACGCAATTTACTCGTCGTGTTTGCATATACTGCAGGAATATTAATATGCAACGACACTTCACTCTCATTATTCGCACATTTCTATGCTTTTCTCCGAGAGAAGTCGCAATATCATATAAAAAAAGAATATTCTCACTTGAAGAGTATCTTCATTGTTGACATTTTAAAAATATGAAATATGAATTTTTCAAATATGAAATTTGAAAAATATGAATTTAAAAAATACAATTAATGTTGAAGTGAGATTATATGACGTTGGATAAAGATAAATTAGTCTTCAATCAAAATGAATGTAGTAAAATTAACAGAATCATTTTCTCATAGAATATTACAATATTAATATTCTTGGTTATATATTATGTCTTTAATCAAGACAGATATAGTCAAATTAACACAATCATTTTCTCATATATAAGCAAGAACATTAATATTGTTGGAGAAAGTGTGATTGTGTTAATTTTACTATATTCGTTTTGACTGAAGACTAATTTATCTTCGTTCAACGCCATATAATCTCATTTTAACATTAATCTTATTTTTATAATGTCAACAATAAAGATATCTAGAGATAAGAATATTCTTTTTTTCTGTGCATGCTTCAACCTCGTTTTCTTTGATCTTTTTAATGCTAATTTCAAACTACAATATGATATTCCACTAGAGTAGGTTTTTTTTCTTTTCTGTACAAGCACACTTAGATTTCGTTTTCTCTTTCACTGCTTTCTTTAAAGAGAATTCTAGAAAATAGAACACAAAGTATATTCAATCTCTGTACTTGCTGTGAACTGAAAGAGAATACAGCATTTTAAGTAAATCAAAATGGAACTTAATGTTTTATTACGGAGCTCTTTTCCGGGCATATATATACACCGCTTAATTATTAAAAAGTGAAGGACAAAATTAATATTGGCCGGATATTGAACAGTCGCGTTTAATATTAAGAGACCATATTGCGACGGATATTCCGTCCGTATTGGCGAGATCTGCAGTTTATTATGTGGTACTCCTCGCAAAAGCGCCCGCGACGCGAATTTATGCGCATTACAAAACGCAAGAACACGAACGTTACTCACATCTGCTGTTAATACACGCCCATGCCTCTGTGTAATCTTGGCCTACATTCAAGTTCAGCGTTCCAGAACGGGTCTAATGTCCCGCGGGAATATAGCGACGGGTAGAACGGCTAATGCTGGCAGCGATAATCCGCGCGCCATTGCCTCCCACGGTCTGTAAGTTCGTTCACTTTTGCAGAAAGCCACGAAGAATCCTCGTAGTCGCTCGTGCGCGCGCGCGAACAAATCCGCATCCTAAAGACACGTCGGGACGATTTATTCTATTTACGTTGCGAACGAGAAATTGTAAAGTGCCTACGGGCGCGCGATATATCGCCGTGACACATGTATCACGTCGGATTTTCGCGGAATAGACGAAAAGTATATCTGCGACTAACTTCTACCGAAGGAATAGAGGGAAGGATCTCGTACAGCTCGCGAAGCACGAAATATGACGTTTCATTCGATTGGAGACGCGCGCACGCACGAATCCGCGAGTGCACATCGGACGAGGCTTTGTAAAATGCGCCGGGAAAAGCGTATCGCGAAATATAAAACGTGACAGATTTGGCAAGCATATAATAGACGGGAATATTCGCGGTGGTATCTCCGCTCGCGAAAAAATCTCTTCCATGACTCCGGAGGCGAGATAAAGAGACGTTTTATTCAGGAACGCGTGTCTGTATGTCGGCATACACGGACAAATATACGCGCGCGTACATTCCGCGTGGATATCGACTTGCAGTCGCATGTCGTTAATCGAGGCAATCCCGCCGAGAGAATTGCGAGGATTTTATTTTTCAAGCCCGCGCGCAAGACTTTACGACTTGGAAGGAGCTAACCCACAGGCTATTAGGGTCGTACTTATACCGGACCCGCAAAATTGGGTTACCCAAATGGCCATTTTTCAGACAGAATCCCCTCGAGTCATAGATCTCGCGCGATTCACCGAATCTACTAAGTAAACAAGCTATTTTTCCTCGGGATCGCGAGTATCGTGGGATGTTTCTTTTTTTTTTCTTCGTTTTTTTTAAATTATGGTTACCGCCGACACATATCGTATCGATCGAAGAGAGAAGGAGAGGCGGGGAGAAGGAGGGAGAAAGAGAATGCCGAGGATAATAATTACTTTTGTCGCGAGCGAAATGCGGCACGATAATAACAAATTCTCACTATCGGCTAACGTGTTAGCCAGTTAGATACATTTCGCGCGACACGACAAAATAGGTGTGCGTTTTCTGGTCGATCGGTAACGTGGACGCGACATCAAACACTGTTGACGTGACCGATCTACATTAATTCGCCGTGGAACGTACGAAAATATCGAATCTGTCGATAAAGGTCTTGGTGATTAATTAAATTGCGATGCACGAGGCGCGAGTTAAAGCGATTTAATCTTTTCAGCTTGCTCAGCGCGCACGTTAAATAGGTTTTCTCGTAAAATGGTTACTGATACACACGCACACATACGCACGCGCTCTTTCCTCGCTCACTCCTATTTGAACAACACGCGCGATATGTAATTTCCGTATAATGTAATTTCCGATCACGCGCGATTGCGAAATAAAAACGGCGGATCTCGCGCACCGATAGAGCTCACGAGTGCCGGATTAAAACGGTAGGACAAAGGAGAAAGAGAGAACGAGCGAGCGAGCGAGCGAGCGAGAGAGAGAGAGAGAGAGAGAGAGAGAGAGAAGGAGGAAATACTGACGAAATTAAAAAGCTTCGGCGGATGAAAAACTAAATAATTGCGAATTCCGACCATATCGCAAATCCGAAATCGAATTACCGCACCCCTATGAAGCAATTTCAGAGATCAAAGCCACGTCGCATCCGTTTTCGCTTCCGTGGAGTGGCAGAAAATAGAAGGGACGTTAGTGGAGGGCGCGAGGGGGTGGAGAAGCGCGGTTTTCGCCCTTGAGAGCGCGCGACCTGAGGTTCACCGCGATTAATTCGTAAATTTCGCCATAAATTCGGGACGCCGCTTTCATCCCCCACGTAACGAGCCGCGGGTCATTTCGAGTGAGCCGCACACGTGCGCGTAGCCATGCATGGCTCGCGCTGGCTAACTTTTCGCCGCGTGTTTCAGTTTTAATTGCCGTCACCGCCGGCGGAAAATCCTCCTTTCATGGCTAGTCGCGTGCACTCCAGACCGTATTATCCCGCGAAGAATGTTGCGAAAAAGCCGCGCCAGGGTCGCGGTGGCTGTCGCGTTAACACACCAGCTGAAAAAAAAATGCGTGACGAAGCAAACGTCGACAGCGAATGAGGCGAGTCTCGCTTTTCGCTGAAACGAACGATCCGGAAAATACGTTACATTCCGCGAACAGAGAATACATTGTGGATATTCGTTGCGAGTCGGAGAGGTGATTCGATTTCACGAGTACAGTCGGTAATAACCCATAGCGGTGCACGGGGAAAACTGTGATTGCGTTGTGATTGCTACAAATGCACTCTTTGTAGTTGGAAAACAAATTTATGTAAACTCGAGTTAAATAGATATTGTATTGAAAATTGCTGTTGTATCCATATAGTTCTCGCAGCCACAATTTTTATGATACATAACGTTCTATTAGTATATCCTCATATGTAGTTGCCTCAACCAAAATAATATTGTTGTGTATTTGTTGTAGTCTGCAGAACAAATATCATACTGTGAGGAAAGATATTCATTCAACGGCTACTAATAACATACTTAAACTAATATAACAAATAATTTCACACTGAAAAAATATTTCTAAAATGAGAAAATATGCATTGTCTCAAAACCCCTTTGCTTTCATAAAAGCAAGTGCTTCTTCCACTTGAATAGAAGAATTTAGATTTAAGTAAACACGCTATTTGTAAATATTTTTGTTATTTTTTGTGTATTTTTTCCTCCCAGAATACACTGAGGAAAAAATACACAAAAGTTTATTTGGATAGGATATAAAGTTTTTTCTGCAAAACAACGTTTATTTTTATGAAACTTTATATCTCAAAAAGATCTGTGGCCGTTTTGGTCGCGCCATATTGCATTGAGAGAGTTCCACTCAACGCGAGTGGACAGACAACAAAGAAGACCAACGCCCCACTTTCAGATTACTATGATTTCTACACCGTTTTGTGAATGCATCGACGAAAAATAACATTAACGTTTCGTTGAGGCAACCATATTTTGTCAAATGACATATCTCTAACATTTTCTCCGTGTCCATTTGTGTGAACTCGCTCCGAAGGAAACGTTTGTACGTCACTCCGAATTAGACGCGCGCAGGGCCGGAAACATTTTTCCGATTTAGCTCGTTACACAACGTCCCATGAAAGAGGAACTAAAATCCTCGGACAATAACCGGCAATTCCGCTCGATATGTGCCCTACGGGCTATCACGGGGTGAGAACATTTTCGGCGGAGATGCGGCGCACTTCCCGCTACAAAGACCCGATCACGGCGACGTCAGGTCTGAGCCGCCTCCGAATAAAAATAGGTCCATTTGCGGAATAGTCCGCCCTTCTCGCGGCACGATGTATATATCCCGGCGAAATTATATATTCCCGGGCAGAAGAGAGAAGCCAGATATCGGCGCGCCCGGGATTGGCTTCGTATCCTCTCGCGTGCGCTCTCCACTGACGTAGAAAATGCGATTTTCACGAATGTTTGCCGTATGATGGAATAAGGGAACATATGGAATTCATTTTCCATTGGATTTTCACACAGCTGAGTGTCTCTCTCTCTCTCTCTCTCTCTCTCTCTCTCTCTCTCTCTCTCTCTCT
>NW_022639452.1:833689-864252 GCF_010583005.1 Odontomachus brunneus
TCTCTCTCTCTCTCTCTCTCTCTCTCTCTCTCTCTCTCTGTCGTTCCCGGTTTGTCGTGAGTCCGTTTCACACAGTTTTTGAGAACGAAGAATACGAGAATAAGGCGGCACGAATATTCCCTGCCGCGTGTCGGAAAATTTTCGCGCTGTTTCCGCCGGTTACGTTACTGCCATATCCAGGATACAATGTAGCGCACTCCGGAAGTGAATAGTGTTCAGTACCTTGCTCCTGGAAACCACGTCGACGAGAATCCGACGAGAGCTTTTATATTCTAACAGGATTCCATCACTTATCGCTCGCACTGCGAATTACAATTCATTTTGTTCGACTCGTCGTACCGTCGCTGAACACGTATCGTGCACCCATATCCGATATTCTATTCGTGTGATATGTATTTAAGCTAGCGCACCATACTATAGACGTGACGTAATTTCACGTCGCGCTGCGTGCTTACGGTAAATGTCACAATGCGGTAAGTAGGTCACGATCGTCGTCGTCGTCGTCGTCGTCGTCGTCGTCGTCGTCGTCGTCGTCGTCGTCGTCGTCGTCCCCCCGCCGACTACGATAATTTTCTATGGTGGCCTACGATGGAAATGACATTCGATTACAAGTTTTTCCGCTCTCCTGTCGCTCGCGTCGTTAGCATGTTGAGAAGAGTTCAAACGCTGACAGTCGTTTAACTTGGCAGAACATTTCGCGATTAATGCTACCGCGTTGTGTGTGTTCAGGAGAATTCTCGTCGACTGATGGCGAGAACTTGAACTCGAGTCTCGTATCTTCTCTAATAATCCGCGTTCCTTCTCTAATCTGCGAGAAAGAAAACTTACAAAAGGACCGTTCGTATTCTTATTTAATTGGGTTTTCAGTATACCACGAGAAAATTGGAATTAGATTTAACTTCCACTTTAATGCAACGTTCAATCCTCTCTCCCAAGAGAGAGAGAGAAAGAGGGAGGGAAAAAAAGGTGGTCAGAGAGTGTATTATCAAAGAGGAAGTTTATGGAAATAAATGATATATATAGAAATGAGCGAAATGAGGAAATAAACAGTAGTATTGGCTGTTTCGAGCATGGTTGGATACTAATTTCTTGTCGTGGGTTAAATTCAGATTTAACTGTGAATCTGATATGCCCGTTTGGTACTCAAGTGCGGCAAGGAGCACCCGTTGAGTCAATACGCCCGTTGCTGACATTGCAATCAATTCTTCGGCGTACAAGTGAACTCTCGAGATCTCGGCCGACTAATTAATGTTTGAAAGAACAATTATACAGAAGAGCGCGGGAATCTCGTAAAATATAGTCCCTAAATATTCCCGATCTTTCAACGAACGGACAAAAGTAATCACGACATGGTAAATATCTCTGCTACTATTTCTGCTAGTATTAATATAAATATGTAAATAGTAACATATAGTAGTAAATATGTTGGGGTACCCACTAAACAAATCTTTACTATTTCTTAGATACTTTTTTCCCTCAGTGTAGAAACTCTTGTAATAGGAAGTCGATTAACCGTAGTCAAATCAAAGCGCGTAAACGCGTCTGCCGACTCGGCAAAATTAGGTATTGAAATTTCGCGTGATTTACAGACCTCCTCGCTCCCTGATGGGAACAATCCACAGGTCGCGATGGATTAATCTCCGCGTCTCGTAAACGAAACACGCATTTCGCGACGGTATCACGAATGCACCAAAGCTCGCCGAAAAATCGAAAGCAGCACGAGCTATTTTCAGCGGGAATCGAAATCGCGGGAGATTCGAACTGAAATTGGCAGGTCGTCTCTTCTCTCCCGATTTTTACGCTCGACGCTTTCTGAGGAGGACGACTGCATCTCCAGCGGTTCAAAGATGCATGCGAATAGGTGCAGACGTAACCGAATAAGCTTAATGCGACTTGGCGAATGCGTTGAATGTTTGAGGCCGAGTTCCTCGAGAGAGGCCGAGCTGGAAATGCAATCTCGCTCAGCGGAAAAGAAGAATCGCGGTTAAAGATTCAACTTTTAGTTAAAGTTTGATCTCCAATGCACGTGAATAGATTACAAACGTTTGCTTGATCATTATGTTGCATCGATCGGTCATCAGAAAAACGGATGTAGATACACTGAAGGGAAGGTAATAACCATATCAAATCTTGATAATATTCCAGATGCTTTTATGAAATAGCTTTAACTAAACGTGTAAACGAACGTTGTTTAATGAACATAAGTGAATACAATTAAATAATTTGCTAAGTATTATAATAACTTTCTTGACATCTGTTACTAACAATCAAAATAAGTTAAATAAAATTATATTGTTTACTTGTTTACTAAAGTAATACTTATCACATTATGTGATAAATGTACCATATGACCAAATATTTTGATAATAGTCAAACTATTTCCAGGTATAGCTTCCGGAATGGAGCCGTGTCTTGAATCAAGCATATCGCTGATTCAAGGCACGGCTCCATTCCGGAAGCTATACCTAGACATTGTATCAATGGCCGTGAAAGCCTCAAATCTAGTCAAACTATTTATTACCAATTATTTGACACAATTTACCAAACCATTTGACTCGCAGTAAAGCCCATGTCACGGATTGGAAATGGAGGATTGCGGATTGACGATTAGATTTCGACGAATCAATGCACTTTGGTCTTGGCCTGCTTGGCTCCAATTGGTCAAGTTCCAATCTTCAATCCGCAATCCTCTATCTTCAATCCATAGTGTGACACGGGCTTAACAGCAGCGAGGTTAATTTAACGTCGCATATCGTTTCATGAGAGCGCGGTGAGACACGCGGTGCAAGCTAGGAAGCGCGAGCACCAAGTGAAAACAGACAACTCAAGCCAGACCAGCCAGCAGCCGTCTGTATTGCGCTGTCGCGACTCGCAGCGGGTGCTGGACAATTAAAGATTAGAGCACTATGCAGTGTCGACTAACAGGGCCGTGGGTCTAAGAAGAGCTAAAGGTGGAGTGGCGTTTAACCGCCACCGGCGCGGCCGGAGACTCGCGGGAAGCGCACGTGCTGGATTACGGTAATATCGATCGCGTGCCGGGCACAAAGCGCGGTTATACTACTCGTGCGAGCGGTTGCTCTTTGACGCGGTGCAGAAGCGAAAGAGGAGTTTAATTTCCAAGCGAGCCACCTTGCTAACTGGTAATACGCGAAGGTTGTTGTTGCCGCGGGCCCCCTCTTCCCCCCTCTTCCCCCCGTTCCTGACCAACCCTCTTCTATATCCGTCTCCTCCCGATAATCGTGCCCGTGCATTGTGCATCGCGGTGGGTGCTTAATTCGTTGGCAATTCGCTTCCACTTACCGGCGGCCATTTCTCTCACTCACTCTTTCTCACGGGCTCTTCCGCTTCTCGCCGGGCTCGGCGATTTTTTCGCGAGCGACTTCTCTCCCTCGCTCAAGTCGTTGACGGCGCCGGCAGCTGCGGCACTTTTACTCTCCTCCGAGCACTTTTACGTCTAATTGGCCCGCCGACGGAGACAATGACGACGTCGACGACGACGGCGGCTGACTCGGGCTGACACTCGACGCGCGAAACGCTCTTCTTCCTTGATCCGTTGTCCCTCCGCCCGAGAGACGATACGTCATCCTCTTCGCCGCGTCACGCTCTCATAAGGATGCGTTCCTGTGCCGGATATCGCGTTTCCCGTTTATCGATACACGTCTCGTTAAATCACGATAGATAGCGATTTGCACCTAAACGCGTTCGCCCTTTGGCAAGAAGACGTGACGTTACGTGACGGATTGCCCGACGAGGGTGCGAAGGGGAGCAAACTGCGCGATTCCCGGCTGAAGAACTCGTTGCGAGACGGTTTTGTCAACGACGTGCGATTAGTATTCGCACCTTCCCGCCTCCATCACGCGCATCTGTCTGATTTAATATCTCGCGCGAGAGTTGCTCACTTTTTTGCCTTCGAGTTCTTCGAAGCAGCTCCTACGCGACGATTTGTCCCGTCTGTACTTTTGCGCGCCTGACTATCGCGGTAATGATCAAAACTGAAGAGGAAAGAAATAAAATTATCCCGTAAAGAACAACCCGAAGGGAGAACGATGATCCCGACTAGAAATTTATCTAATAGTGATCAGGTTGATGCTAATCAGTTATCCGATTTATGTAAGGTGATATTATTGGATCCTGATAAGTCACGTGACGCAGCATAGCAATTAGGACCTTTTTAATAATAGTATCATTCTATACTATATATGTAGATCAAGGTCTAGTAATCATTAGGACCCGATAATATCATAAATATTCAAATATATGTAAATCGACACAAAGTGGAATCAATTAATAACTCAATCAATAATTCTGTTTAGCAATCGCATCAAAGAACAGCGATTATTGGGTCGTATTCTCTTCACTTCCGATAACATCATTCTATGCAGATTAAATAATTGATTGGAGTCAAACTGATCATCCCGAGTCTACTGAACTTTCTAACATCTGTATATTCTGTAGGATCAGTGTATGTGTAATACACATGGAAACTGAAGTCCTATTTAGCGTCTCTAAATGGCAGGAAACCCACAAAATGCCACTTGTGAGTTCTAAAAACGACCTCTCGGCGAATTTAGTAGATTAAGTAGAATCAAAAAAGATTGATACATAGACTTCAAAGAGTATCAAAATAGGCGTCAAATAGAATATTGAAAGGATCAGAGTCGAAAGGATCAGAGTCCTAATAGGATAAATTTTCAGTCGGGATCTCTTCACGCGCGGAATTCAACGCGTTGCGACAATGAGCTGGTGGGGCCTGCTCGTTGGCCCTGTCGGAAATATCGCGAGATGTCCGCGCGAAATTCCGGATTAATGAAGGTGTGTAACAAGGCATGAAATTATTTCTGAGCGAGTTGTTAATCGAATCAACGTGCGACTCGAGCGCGGAGGCGTGCGTGTGTGAGCCTGACGTTTTTCAATTTCGAGATTAACTCCTTTTACAACGCCGGATAGGCGTTGAGTGGCGGGTTTTTTGCGAGAGCCCAGAATCGCCTCGAATTACGCGGCGCATTTTTTTTTTTTTGCACAATTTGATTAGGCACTGAAAGAATGAATCTCCTCTGTCTCTGCCTCTCGCTCGTGAATTCACTGAATATCGCAGTGAGCGTCGTATATTGTTTCATTCGTGTATAGATTACTGCTCTACCATGAGATCGTCGACACAATGGGCTGTTTTACCGCTCGGATTTACGTGTATTTATATAGAGTTCACTTCAGCTCGCTTCGCGTGTATAATTAATCCTGGTGAACGTAAATCACAAGAAGTTCGCGCGGTTGCGTGTCCACGAGACAACACACAATCGTTGAGAGTTGTAAAAGGCACTCCGGAACAAACGTGCAGGTGCGGATGTGGACGCGCGCGCGCGCGCGCGCTTACAATTAATCGTGAAAGTTTGCGCTTACGACCGACAAAAATGCGACAGTCAGCAAATCAGCAAAATGCAATAGAGACGGCGGAAGAGGTACGAGGAACGCGGAGATTCGTCTCATCGTCGCGACAAACTCTCTCCCCGAAGTCGAATTTTGAGCCCCACTTTCGAGCTGAACTTCCTGACATCTGTACTGTAGTCGGGAGGATCTTGTGTGTGCTTGATACATGCAGAAACTGAAATCTTACTTTTAACACCTCTGAGATCTGATTAATAATAATTGCTTGAAACCTGTCTCAGTTGAGATACTCAGATTTGAATTCAGAGTTGAATTTTTCATATATTATTCAAAGTTGGAAATTTCTAGATGGAATGCGATTAAAGATATGAATGTCATATATTTCATATAGTTTAATTGAAAAATTTATATGTAATTCTGAATAAAAATCTGAGTATCTCACTTGAGACAAATTTCAGATGACAACTGTTAGTATAAGCCTAAGGTTCATATTAATAGACGTTACATGAAATTTGCTTCATACACTCAGATCTTAATTTAGAGTTAGACCTGAGTTTCTCAGCTGAATCGCGATTGCAAATGTAATGTCATGTATGCGTTAGATAATTCAAATAAGAAGACTCATCTAACTTTAAATTCAGATTTCAGTATTTCACGTAGGACAAATGTTAAGTAAGGACTATTAATACGAGCCTAAATGATGACAGGATCTCTCGATGAAGTTAATAGGTTAAATAAAATAAAAAAAAAAATTGATATGGACTTCAGAGTATCAAGATAGACGTCGAATGGAATATTGAGGTCGAAAGTAGAATGAAAATCTCGATTCGGGAACTTCTCTGTCGCAAAATCGCATTTTATCTGCGCAAACATTTGCGTGATCGACCATGGAGGTTTGACGGAAACCGTGTGTCTAATTAAAACCGAATTGAAGGATCAACGAGCGCGCGACCGCTCTTAATTATCCGCGTTTTCCCGGGGAAACTATTTTCACGGGGACGCAAATTATCTAGACCGGAAATAGTACACGCGCAAGCGTACGTATTGCACTTGCTCGCGGAATACTTAAAAGTTCATCCCTCCGGGCATCCAGGGTCGCTTTGTGGTGAATTCTAATAAAGCCGCGGATGATGTTGACTCTGCGTGTACTCTGACTGATATCTCGTTAAAAAATAGATTGTTCTTTGTCGCGACTGTGTGCGTAGAATACAGGGAGAGGATTTCATAGTAAAAATTGCTATGTAAAACTTTGTAACCGAGCAATAGATCAACATCCTTCAGTAATTTATCCCTGTATTTTCATTTCATATGTGTTGCTTCTTTTTTGGGAGCTGAAATGTCCTGTCAACCCTCTTCGGTGGTGATTTAAAATAACTGCGCAATTCCTTCTAGGGCGGGGTTTTCTCCTTTTGAAATAAGTATAATCCAGATTTCTTTCCTCTTTATTGCTATTCTTTCGGAAGAATCTTGAGAAATATAGAATACAACATATATTTAATTTATATCTGCTATGAGTTTAAAAAACACAACAGTTTAAATAAATTTTAAAAAATTGAATATTTTATCACACGAAACTTCTTTGAGCACGTGGTTTTCACATGATTAAAAAATGTGCTATGTTTCTCACAAAATTTATTATGTTCCTTAGCAAGATAGACTTTACTGATAGTCTACTTCTGCACATCATCATAGAAACATAGTAAAATTAAAAATTTATTTGAAAAAATTTGTAATATTCTCTCCATGTAGACGTGCACGAAAATCCAATATTTCTGTATTATATTATTGTTCTTACTTTAATATTACTAACGCTCTGGTCAACATTGTACTCGGTCTTACCATAAAAACGAGCGTTGACAAGGGACTTAATATTCCCCCAGAAAGTTCCGCTATTTCCCGTCGGATCAAATATTATGTATTCACAAATTTGGGAAGTTGTGCATATATCCGTAAACGGCGCGCAAATTTATCGCGAGGCGGGCTTAGCGAGTTTAATGGTCTTCGTAATGTAAAACACAGGTAAATTCGTGTTTTCATGATAACTGCGATATTTTAGTGCTAATGTCGCGGATATGGAAATGTTATTGCGCCCGGCTTCGCGACGAGGGACGCCTCGTAAAGGGATGCGAGTTTCGCGATATTGTATCAGCCCTTAAATATGCGCGCCGAATAATCACCACTGTATCTGCGTGTTCTCTAGGTACGGGATGTCGCACGAAACTGCATAAACACGATGGCGAAATTGTATTTCGAATAGGATTCACGATTCAGCGTTGCTCGAGGAAAACTCAACTTCTCGCGAGATTCTTAAGTTAGACATTTAATATGCGGTAATATTCTGCCACGAAATTTCTCGAATTTTACATAAATTTTCTGCCGTTCTTGTGAACTATACAAGTTTCTTGAGAAACATGGTACTGCCAATGATTTTTAAATGTCCGACAATTAAAGATAAAAAATATTCTCATAAATCAGTCAATCGCAGTTATGTGTGAGATTGACTAAAAAATTTTAGTCTTCAATTAATCGCGAAAATATGTACGTTAATTCGAATGTTGTTTTTCTCCACTTTATTATAAATATGTTTAAGTATTGCCATGTTTACGTTGCCGCACGCTTCGGGTTACTCCATGTACATTAGGCCTGGGAGGTAATTGTACCGAAACAATAGTTCATTCTACTCTCACCCGAGTACATTAGGGAAGATCATTTGCCATTCTGACTAATTGCCGGCGTGAATTACGCGTCTCGATTGTCGGATGGTTTGTGCGAGAACTTGATTTACGAAAGTACACACAGCCGTTCGATTTTCTGGCCAATGATTATTGATTTACACGACTAACTGCAACATACGCGCCACAATTAAACCGCATCCAGCAAAATTGTGCAAATATCTGTCACACCTGAAGCCTTTTGTCATCCACATTTCTCTCACTCACCGAATGTACCCCGAAACTCAAGACCAGCCACGTTCCGCCAGCCAGACCTGAAACAAAGGAATGTAATTTTCGTCAGTTGAACTCTTAGAAACTCGGTCTGACGAACAAGTACGCGAAGAAACTCACTAACTCTCTTTGCAATCGCATAATTCAAGTAATTTTGACGGCTACGTCACCTCGGCTGATAGAGCTAAAAGGGGAAAGCGTAAATTGTACCTACCTTCGAGCCGACCCCGCTCGACTCGAACCGGATCCTCCGGTGCTGCGTCTGCATCCGCCGGAACTGCGCCCCACTGAACTGCATCTGCTGCACGGCGATGGATCTGGCGCCGTTAGATCTGGAACAAGGAATTATTTTCCTAATTAGTCACACGGTGCGACAAGGCAGTTGTTCGACGAATCGACAAACTTTCGACTGTATATTCCCCGTGCTAAGATACAACAGATTCTCTCACATATTTCACCGAAAAGTCGATTAGTCCAACCAAACTTTTTTTCCCGCGTAGTCACCCATTAAACTTCACACTATAAAATCGCGTGCTCCGCGTTCTACATATCTTTTGTCTATCGAACAGTGAACCTCGCGCGTAAATAAATTTCGGGAGTGTCGACAATAGCGATGTGTGATTGTCTGGACGTACCGTAAGTACATTGTTAGCAAGTAATTTCGTGTCATTGTCGGTACATTCAACCGGTGTTTGTCGCGTGTCGAATCAGCGTCTATCGCTCTCACTACTCGACTCGTTCAAGTAGCAACGGAATCGTCGGATTTATTGCTCGTGAATTAGAAGTTCAATGATAATTCGAGGGAAAGAGAAAAAGATGGGGATATTCGTGACATCAAGTCTCGGCAGGTTGCATTTTAGTAATTACCGCGCGTTTTGTGCGAGTCAAATTTTAAGGCGGAATTTAGTCGAGAGACTGCATTGTCGATTCGTTGAGGATCGGTAAACCGCCTCGTTGCACAGTGACTAATTAACAAAATGATCTCTCGTTCCAATCTTAATGGTGCTTGTTGTCATCGCACGGCAGGCGCAGTTTCCGGCGGGTGCAGACGCAGCACACCGGAGTATCCGATTCGGGCCGGGCGGAGTCGACTGGAAGCTAAGTTCCCAGACTCGCTAGACTGCTCTCCTTAATCCTTCGAGTCGGAAACCGAGACACAGTCGTTCGAATGACTCGGGATTACGACGCGAAGAGATAGTCCGTTCACATATCTGTGCGCAGTTGTTCGCGCCGAGTTCCTCAATTTAACCAGCGAAATCTCCATCTTCCGTTCCAGATCTGAAAGTTGTGTAACGTGGCCGACTTCGAGCTCCGGCGTGCTCGGCGAGTGGAAAACAAAAAGCACGAAAATTCAAGGTGTTGAGTGTTTGCAGAATTTTATTTGTCATCTTTTCATGACAGCAGCATTACTGTCCGCGATAAATATGTACAATGAAATGCTAACTACATATGTACTGGAGGCTGCACCTCCCTCCTTTGCGGGCAGATGCTACCAGTCACGGAATTAAGGCAAGAGATGAGTGTGATTAACTGCCTCGACTTTATACATTTTCCCACCGTGGCAGATAACAGAGTTTACGAACGTTTTACGACCTCTCTCTATCTTTCTACTCTCTCGTCTCCAGCACATTATTTCACAGCTGGCGCGTTCCCTATACACTACAAAGTTTACACAAGCATGTCCCGTATTATTCTAATATTTAGAAGAGACTCGTATCGTTCGCGCATAGAGACGAATCCTCTCTTTGCGAGAATTCCCGCCGTCTCGCAGTCGCCGCCGCCTATTTTCGCGAATAAATATCGAAAGACTAATTTTCCCCATCTACATAGAGAAATATGTACCGCATTTAAACAATTGTTACTTGTTTCAATTATTTCATAAGTTTATATATCCGCGTATCATAAGCATCAAATTTATTTAATCCTGGATGGATATTAGGAGAGAGAGATGCGGGATGTATTTTAAATAAGTTTTATGATGAGAAATGATGAGAGATTTGCAGTTGTATAAACTTTTGAGATACATGAAACGAGTAACATTTACTTGAATATATTTTATAATGTATTTTGTGTGCGCACGTATAGTTTCTCCGTGTGTTTACACGCGCTCACTCGCGATTGCGTTTCCGCTTTCGGGGAGCTCCCCGTGAGAGAATCCGCCACCGCTCGTCTTCGAATATTTCATTAACATGCAGTTCGAGCTTCCGTGTGCGATCTTCAGTAAGAAGATCTCGACGAACGACGTGGCGCGCCGGAGGAATAGAAACGCCTGAGCGCAACAAATCCACCATATTTCTCTCTCTCTCCCTCCCCTTCCTCCCTCTCTCTCCCCCTTTCTCTCAGTCTCTCTCTTTCCATGTCGATCTCTTCTTCGCATAGAGGGTTCTTCCCGGAGAGGGTTCTTTTCACACGCACGCCTCGATGAAATATTAATTCCGACGTGGGATAAAGATAAGATACGAGAGTGTCGTTTAAATCTTTAACGACGCATGAAACCGTTATTCGACAGCTGGACGTACACTAGGGTCCTCTCTCGCTGAAAGTGAATCAGCAATAATATTTCTGATTGAATCGATAAAAAGTATACTTCACTGACAAATAAAGCATATAGGCGAACGAAGTAAAGTTGGTTCATAATTAAGGGCCGGCAAGAGAGCTGTAGAGACCTCTCGCGAAGACTCTGGAACTACTGATCAGGATACATACTACTGTGTCCAAAAAGTAAGACCAGTTTTCAATTTAAATCGCGCGGGTAAACCGCACATCATAAATATTTTTTTTTCTAAGTTGGCAGCATTGTGACAGACATCTGTGACAAATTTCATGTCAAAACATTCATTACTTTTTGCTTTACGCTTGGTTTTGTACGACGCTAAAAGTGCATTCGGCGATTTTTACAATGTCTAATTATATTGAGCAAAGAAGTTGCATTAAATTTTGTTTGCGGAATGAAATTTCGGGTGCAGAAACGTTCAGGATGTTGCAGAAAGCCTTCGGGGACCATGCTTTGTCGGAAAGGAATGTTTACAAGTGGTATAAACAGTTCAAAGAAGGTCGTGAAAGTGTTGAAGACGAAGAGCGTTCCGGACGACCATCAACCTCTACCGATGAACAACACGTCAAGAAAATCGAAGAACTTGTGCTTGCTAATCGTCGAATGACTGTTAGAGACCTTGCTGATGCTGTTGGTATTTCGAAAGGATCTGCCAATACCATTTTGAAAGATATTTTGGGCCTGAAACGTGTAAAATCTCGACTAGTGCCAAAACATCTCAATTACTGCACTCGTTCTTCGTGACTTTTTCGCCAAAAATTCGATCCATATCGTTCCACAACCACCGTATTCGCCTGATTTAGCACCGTGTGACTTCTGGCTATTCCCGAAACTCAAAAGACCACTGCGGGGAAATCGTTTTGAGACGATAGAAGAGATACAACGTGAATCGCTACGCGCTCTGAAAGCCATCCCGGAAGGCGACTTTAATTCTTGTTTCGAGGACTGGAAAATACGTTGGCATAAGTGTATTGTGTCGGGAGGGGATTATTTTGAAGGCGACGAAATAGATTTGGAAGAATAAATAAATATTTTTTGAAATAAATAAAAACTGGTCTTACTTTTTGGACACAGTAGTATTTTATACGTGGCCTTCTTTACCCTGCTACTAGGCAATTGAGCTCTGGGGGAAGATGGCTCTGTTACTGCATGTTCGTATTTTGATTATTACAAAACTAAATATACAGTTAACAGAGCCATGGCGGGCATTAATATATAGAAGAAGGTTGCCTCTATCATTTTTATACAGTCAGTCACAACTTCTCAGTTGCCTGAGAAGTTATAAAACTTCTCGAAATTCTAAAATATAGCGCCTCTAGCCCCGATTTTCTTTACACATCTTTGTTGCGTCAAATCCGGTGGGATTTCTGCGTTTATGGCGATAGAGTTAACGGTTTCAGTGTGATTTGTGTGCACATGTCTGTGCTTGCAAACTGTAGCAATAAAATAGGAACACAATCGCTATTGTCGGCTGACTTTTTCAGCAAGATTTCATTGTGTGATCGCAGTGCTACATTTATAACTGAACCACCAGTTACAAGTACAGCATTTCAGGGAAGAATACAATGATTGCGCTATACAGGGTCGTGATCAATTTTTCCAGTGGAAAAATCCCTTCCCGTTTACACTGCGCATCTATTTGCCGCGGGTAAATTTACTTCGTGTCGGTGTCGTAGGGCCGAGAGTGAAATTTTCCTCCTCCCTCCCCCCCGCCCCACGGCTTGTGTATGTTGTGTATGTTGTTTAATTACTAGAAGCTGCACTTACGCGCCCCGGGCGATTCGGCGTCCTTGCCGGGGATCCTCGCGAAGCGCCCCCGCGGGACCTTTCGATCTCTCGCAACTTTTCTCAAAAACTTCCCCGGCTTTCGCTCGCGGAGATAAAGGAAGAAAAAAAAATAACAAAGGGGAAGGAAAATTCCCCGCGCGAGAAACGCGGGAGGTGTCCGGGATCCATCGTCGCCCGGGCTGTATCGACTTTTCGTCGGTAGGATTTCGCGGGATATGAGCGGGATATAAATCCCCCGAGAAAGCGGGATAATTCGACGGGGCGATGAGCTCGTTTCGTGTCTTCGTCGATCTTGCCGACCGGTCGGCGGGGTCCTCTCTCTACATTCATTATCGCCGTTAATCGATTCATTCTCGCCTCGTTGGCCATTCATCACAGTCGGTTTGAGCGACGGTCTTTGTCGCCCATGCGTTTATCGCGAATTATCGTATCAGCGATATCAGCATTAACATTTCGCCACGCTGGCAGCGCGAACGCAAATATTGACGGTATATCGTCCATTTGCCGACGAACAGCTCGTTTTCGGCCGCGATGAGGTAAACAGACGTGGCGGTGCGCGTATTTTCCCTGCACCATTGTGCCGCACGACGAGTACGCGTCGCATACTACGATATCAAAATAAATTAACGTTCATAAATTGCTCCTCGCCCTCCCCTCCCCCGTTGAAGCGCGCAAGTAAAGTTAATTGCGCGCGTTCGCCCGTTCTCTTCGATACGGCGAATTAATACGTGTTAGCACGCGCGTATCCGTAAGTCTCTCCTTTTCGTAACCGCGCGCTCACCTAAATGGAAGCTTGATAATGGAAACTTACAGTTACGGCGACGATTAACCCAGAAAAGTCACTATTCCGAAAATCCCGCGTTTTACGAAAATTGCTTTTAACTGGATATTAGCCGCGATAAAGGAGTTAATAACTACGTCTCGCGATCGCATTATTTCCCGAGCGCTCCGACTGCCCTTGACAAATTGCGTTTCGCGCGAGCGAATATGATATTTGCGTATTATACATGGAAAGAATATTGCGGTATCCTTTTTTCTTTTTTGTTTTGTTTTTTACATATAAAACCCCTTCAATTTCACAATATTTATAGATTGAGGGAAAAAATATCTGAAAAACAAGTAATATCTATTCGATAGATACTGATAACGTATTAACTTGTACATATTTTCATATTGCGAAAAATTTTCCCTCAAATGGAGAGAGTATGTATTTTCCTAAAACCGTTGCTTCTTATGAGAGCTTAAAACAAGAATTTAGATTTAGAACAAATCTTTTTCTCAGATTGTTTCTCTTATTGTAGGAATAGACTGTCAGTATTATACTGAGAAAAGAGACTTGAAAATTCATTTATAGAGTACAAAGTTTATTTCTGAGATATACAAAAGTTTGTTTCTATGAAAGAATCTTTATATTCCGCAAGTAAATTTTCAACTAATCTTTTTCTCAGTATAACGTGTCCGTCAGTCTCGCTAAGGAACGTGGTAAATGTCGTTAAAAACATGACAAACTTTTTAATAAAATATTCCAGTTTTTAATAAAATATTCCAGTTTCTTAAATAGCACGCATGAAAGGGTAGCCTGTAGAATTAATGCAGAATGTCGATCTATGCCTCAAAATTCAGTAGTAATTTTTGCTGAAATTCCTTGTGAAATTCTCACTACCCACATATCGCCGCAGTGAATGCGTAAATTCGATAATGAGTATTGATCATAGGATTGACAGACAGTCGAATCTTCTGTCGCGTCGAGCATTTCTTTGTGGTGCCTCCGCAAGTGGCCGCTCACGCACATGAACGCGAGTGCTCGCATGTATAACTATGACACTGACAAGCTATTTGACTATTTGTCGATGTGGACCATTCACGTCCCACGCACCATCCACTGCTATCGTCCCATCAACGCGAAATGATTCTCATTTCCCACGAGCTCGACGTTGATACGCACACGCGAACTAATAGAATATTGATTTCGTCGTAACATAATTAAGCCGTCCTCTGTCTGCAGCGGTCTGGCGCATCCGATAATTTTCGTTTATGGGCATGTCTAAACCGGAACTAATACGGTGTTTCGCTCGCACCGGCCGATAATTACGAAAGAGCGACGTTACGTTAATTACACGCCTTTCAGGACCGTTCTCTCTGTCCCTTTCCCTCTCTCTCTCTCTCTCTCCCTCTCTATTGGACAATCGAGAACCGATGAAAATCAAGTTAAAAATACCAATGCCTGAACACGTACCTAATTCTCGTTATTACTGTTTTAATATTTAAATATTCAAGCTTTCAACATGAAACATGTATTGGATATATATTCGTTGAAATATTTAAACACAATCTTTGAAACACAGGACTTTCAAAATTCAAATTCTAATAAAATATTCATGTTACAAGTCTGGAATGACAACCCAAGAGTTATTCCTTTTAATTTTTCTATTTTATTTCCGTATTTTTTATATATTTACTATTATATTTATATTTGTAAAGTGTGTCACTATGTACAGACTGAGCGGTAGTTTTGTTGCGAGATCACTGTGTTTGAAGCTACGATTTGGTTTTAATAAATGATCTGAAGGTAAAACTACTGTGCTCCAAAAGATTGAAGATCACATGATAATGTGTCCAGAATTAGATACATTGAGAAAAAATACACAAACTTTATGGGATGCAAAGTTTATTTTTGTGAAATAAACTTCATATCCCACAAACTTTTGAGTATTTTTTTTCAGGTATTAGTACTTTTAAATCTTATGCTATTTTCTCTCACGATGTTTGGTGCTTACGAATTTTTTTTCTTTTGACGGGGAGAAATAAGTAACCTCGACGAAGATAGTCATCGCGGAAAGACTTTCTTATCGGCTTCCATTTTTATCGAGAATTCGAAGCTCGCAGTGAAGGATGTTACGCTGATTCTAAGGGCTTAAATTCCTTTCCTTGCCGCCTGACCTCGCGTCTTTCTACTTCTCCCTAACCAGTCCCGTCCATTGTATAAACGCCGTGTCATAAATCCTGTTAGCTCGCTAAATCTCGAGTATTAATTTCTCCAATTTCTCCACGGGCATATATACATCTCGTCGCATTCCCGGAACAATCGTTAACTTCCCACCGTGAATTATTGTTTCGCAAAGTTAATGAGACACCGCGATTATGTTGAATTCGTCGCTCCTGTCGTCACGAAGTTCTCACCCGGACGCTGTCTACACGGAGAAATCATTCCGTTAGTCTAACTGCATTTTCTCTTACTTTGGGGATCACACGGTGGCTGTTCCGTGCACGTTTGCTGACAACTGCCGATTCGGTATGCCGGTCGTTATTTTATGATATAATCATATTTGTGCAATGACACACGGAAAAAAAGATTTGATTGAATTAACTAAATATCTGATCGATTATGAACGATCCAGAAATTCCGATTGAAATAATCCGAATTCTGTTTAAGTTAATAAGATGTTTAGTTGACTTAAATAGAATTCGGGTTACTTCAATCAGAATTTCTGGATCGTTCATATTCGACCAGATATTTGGTTAATTCAACCAAACCTTTTTTTCCGTGCACGTACCGAACCGACAGTCGTCGGTAAACGTGTACGGAATATATCCCTAGTTACTCGAAGACCAGATGAAAAACTCGGTATACTGAAAAAATGGGTTTTGTTGTCGACAAACGAAAAACATCGAAATCTGATTAAAATGGGATCGACCAATCGCAACGAAAAATGTTATTGTTTGTTTCGCTTTCTTACTAATACATCCTGATGCAAATGAAACACATAGTAATGCCAACTCCAAATCGTATGTACCAAATATTTTAGTTTTAAATACAAAAAGAATTTTTTGTATGCATTAAAAAAATTTTGATTGACGAAACTAGAATTTGGTTAAAACAGGATTAATCAAATATTTGATAATATTGTAATCAAAAAATTTAATTGCCGTTATTTCGCCTTATTTTCTCAGTAATATATTTACTTAGTCAGCAAGCAAAAGAAAATAGCAGCAATTAAATTTTTCTATTGTAATTACCAAACATTTGGTTCTCATTTTACCAAACATTTTAACCACATTTTGGTTTCATCGAGCAAATTCTTTTTTCAGTGTAGGAATAGAGGGATTCCTGCAGAAGGTTTTTACTCAGCCACTTGTTCTCAATTATCTCAACTGACTTTTAATCTCAACTGACTCTGAATGCTCAGACTAATGTTTTTGGTAACAGAGATATTTTTCTCGTTAGCGAGTTTTTCGTCTAGTTCAGTTACCCGAATCTTTTTTCTGTGCATTATCAGCGACGATAAAGAGATAAAGATTTCCGAGTGAGAAACGTCATTCACTGTCACGGCTCTTGGCGCGGTGCGGGCGCAGCTGCGAAAAATATTTTCGGAAAATCGCCAGACGAAAATTAGTCAGTCGGTTTTTCGGCAGGTTATTTGTGCGGCGCGCGAGTCTTTTGGCTGGAAAACAGATATTAAAGAATATACGAGACGACACGTCGCGCGCTTTCTTTCCGACCCAGTTTTTGCACTCTTTCCGATCGTTTCGATTGAGAAACGGTTCATTTTCCTGCCGTCTTCATTGCGATTGGTGACTTGCGGGTAGCGACAAATCTTCCTGAACTCTTGCCGCAGCACGAGGGTCCGACAATACAAATGAATGTTTATGTCGGGTATGAGAACAAAACGCGCCGTTGCCCAATTGTTTTACACGGTGAGTCGCGGTCTCAATGCATACGGCATTGTTGGTAGTTTCGCATTATAAAGGGAAGAAAGAGAAGGCAGAAAGAGAGAGAGAGAGAGAGAGAGACATACCGAGTTGTTTCGTGCACTGAATACTAGCGCATGAAAAATGTTCTCACCGTACTACCTGCCCGATGTGTTTCACCGCGTAACAGCAGTGCACCCTTAATTTCCGGGTTGAATCTTCTTGTCGCGTCTAAATGAAAACGAATGCGACTGCAATAATGATGCCCCGATGATCGCGGGGGTGGTCCCCGCGTTTAATATCTGTAACAATATATTCCCAAGGAACAAAAAGAGTACTACCTAGCATTTCTTTGGCCGAGCAGTTTGCATGTAAAGAGGAGTGAACGAGGAAAGTCGGCTGATGAGAAAGTTTACGCGTGAAATTACGCATAATGATATGCTCTACCTCTGCGTGCGAGAGCCCTTATTCTTGATATTTTACCCAAGATTATCCCGGACGTGCGCTAACTCGGCTGAAATGAAGAGCGTGCTTCAGCGGCAAAGAGAAAGTTCCACGTATACCGCGACGTCCCGCTCGAGATTTAATGATCGCCAATGAAACGGGCGAACGACGAACGGGTTAATTAAATCGATTACGAGAATTACGGACAGTTGGTTGCTCCTTGCGTTGATTAATTCGCGGCGATGGCGCGAACACAGCAGACAACGTTGCTGCAACATAAGCCGCGTCTCCTTATACCAAAACCGAGCTCGAATAATTCACTTGCAAACGGGAATGGGATAAATTATCCCGCTTGCGTAAAAATGCGCAACCCGTTTGTCGGAAAAAAACATATCGTTATCACGAAATGGCGTACACGAAGAGAGAATTTTAATAATAAAAATTGCTACAGAATTTTGTAACCGAAAAATATGTCAATATTCGCAGCATTTATTGTCGTTTTAATATTCGCAGTATTTATTGTCGTTTCCTTTTATATATGTATCTACATTTCAGAGACTGAAATGTGCTTAAAAAAATATTGGATATCTTTTTCGCGAAATCTGCTATCCCAAGTCGAAATTTCATCTCTACTTTAAACCTGAACCTTCTGTATGTTCTGAAGAATCAGCGTATGTTTAATACAAACTGAAGTCCTGCTTGGGCCCTCTAAATGGCGGAAAACGCACAAAATGCTACTTGTAAGTTCTAAAGAGGCAAAACTATTATTATTCTGTCCATGTAACAATGCGCGATTTTAGCAATTTCTGCATTTGAGTTGCATAGCTTAGCAATTAATTGCATACGATTGTACAGGAAATCGAGCCATTGACCGCAGCTCGCGGTTCTAATTCATCGTCCATCTGTTCCCGCAACTCGTTCATTCATCGTTATCACGGCGATTATGCCGTAATCTGCCCGATTTACATTTAATCGTCGCACTCGCGCGACGGTGACGGTGCGCGGTTAATGTCGATCTGCCTCACCCTGCAGTTACACAGCTCGTGTCTCTTCTCTCATCCTTTTTCCGCGCGCTCCGCCACTTAATACCACACCGTCGACTAATCTACTCGCGCAGAGGATCGATTCCTCAATTCTTCCACGCCCGCGCGAGCAGAATTCCTTTCACACCGCGGGAAAGTTAAACTTGCCTCAACTCTCTCGGCTCTCCTCTCTCCCGGTATCCTCTCGTTTTAACCCGGAAGACGCGGCGAAACCCAATCAGGCAAACCCCTTGAAACTGCGCGGAAGAAAGGGAGAGAGAGATCAGCCCATCCCTCGCGCGTCTCTTTACGGGCGTCGCCTCATCACCGCCGTCCGATTGCGCGAAGGGCCGAAGAAATTCGCGTTATGATCCACATGATGGATTGCGGCCCTCTCGCATCTTGAACTCTGCGGCATTCCCGAGCATCGCCGATTATCACTCGATGCGTCAGCGTTTTCTTTTTTTTCTCTCTCTCACGCCGAGACGGGACAGCAGCTTTCTGTGTGTCCGTCGGTGAATGTACAACGTCACCGAATTAAATTCATCAGAGCTACATTGAAGCTGCCGCCGAAAGACCCCAGAATAGCGTGTCAATCGATGTAGCAATTAACTCCCTCATTCCGAATTATCCGCGAACGTGGGAGGTACTGTATTTGCGTGCTTTTTCGCTTATATTCAGCGTACGATGATACACGGGGAAATTATAGTTTTTTTTTCATACAAATTCTTTTCAATTTTATGTTGTTTCTACACTGAGAAAAAATATCTAAAAATTAATAAGTATTTATTAGGTGAGTACCATTAACATATTTACTTAAATTTTTTTCATTTAAATTGGATATTGTTTGAAATGTTCGCGAATATACGCGAATATATTTATCGTCTCGTTTCTCCGCAAACAAACCGAACATCTCCGTAAAAGAAACACGCTGGCGAGTTTAAGGCGCGAGTTTAATGCCGGTGATCATTCTTCGTCCTCTCGCCTAAGGTGAGAGAGGAAGATCGTTACACCCGGTTAATGAGAATTCGACGGTGAGGACGGCGACGACCCAATGCGCTTTTCCCACGTGTCACCTTGTCGAGAACGGCCGGGAAGATAAACGATGTGGTGGCCCGTAATATTTTCAACGGGCGCGCAACACGGCGTGTAGGTCCCGCCATACGCAATTACGTTAAAATAGTACCATTGAATTTGTCACGACTACGCCGTGCGCGCGCGAAAGGGAATTGCCAATAAATACCGTACCACGGATAAAAAAGAGCACAGAAACGCCCCCCTCGGCTACGGAATTTTGAAGAGCCGTCTACCCTCTCGCGGATGCATGACACGGATCGGACATTGCGTGTTTTCAATCGTCGCATGACGGAATATTGGTCCGTAAATAACGTATCCCGGTTTCCCGAAATACCACCAAAGCGAGAATGAGTTGGCGGACGCGCGTGTTACGGCGCGGTCTCGCAGTTTCGCAAAATACCATATGCATTGTGTTGTTTGCGCATAGAATCGCATGACGTGGGCGAAATCTGCGCGCTGACCAGGTCAAACAGGCGATTTCGGCGCACAGCCAAGTGCGGCATTACTTCCGACCGGGGGAGATTATTTCGAGTAGCCGCGGATTATACTTCCACTTACCCGTCTTATCTCCTTATGTCGATGAAAACCGACCAAGCTGTCGAATAAAAGTCGGGCCGGCGCGCGTAACGTGAATTCGGAGAGAGTGACATCGGTCGCAGGAGGAAAACCGGACCCGTTTCCCGATAGCACCGTCGCTTTGTAGACACGCATTAAAAGAAAGAATAAAAGGGGGGAGGGACGGGTGAAAATTACGCGTGAATTGACAGTGTGTGCGGTGTGCTCGGACACGCTGTACGTGGTATACCTTTGCACGAGAAATGTATTTAAATGTGGGAGCATAAATATTCATGGTTATCGACGCCGAGATCGGTTTTAGAGATTCGCACGACAAGGAACGTCCATTGCTACGTTGCTTGGTTTCTGTTTCGATTTCGAATAATTTCTCCCGCGGCGAGAGAGAGAGAGGGCAAAAACGGAACTTTACGATTGACATTCGTTTAAGCGTCGATATTCATTGAGCATTGCGAAAGGGAAGCAAAAGTTATTCTGGCGAAAGCAGGCTTCAAAGTGTTAGTGTGTAATTAATTAATGATATTTAAAAAATATGCGGATGGAATATATTAAATTTTTTTAATATAATAATGGCATGCGTTTTTTAATATATACACTGAGAAAAAAATGTTTAAAAATTTATCTACAAAATAATTTTTTCTATGTTATTTCTGTGAAATACAATTCATTCTGTGAATAAACTTTATATTTGTTTTTCAGTATATCATTTCCATAACATAAATTCTCTTCAGTTTTACTACGTTTTTAGTAGTACAAGAATAAATGAGGTCTATCTTGCTAAATAGTTTCGTTAGAAACATAGCAAATTGTATATTTCAATTCTCCTCAAATACAAATAGCGCGTATGAAATAAAAGCATAGTCAATTACTGAAGAATACTAATCTACTTCTCGGTTACCGAATTCTATAGTAAATTTTTCCACCATTATAAAATTCTCTTCGTGAAGAAACCTTCGACGCGTAAAAGAAAATGGAGCCTTCAGAGATGAAATACTGAGCTAAATCCGGGCTAAAGATCAAAGATTCGTTATAAAGAAATCCAATTGAGATGTGAAATCCGAGCTAAGGATGAGAGATTTCTCGAAAAGATTTATAATTGTGATTTCTTCATGACAATCATCGCTGTATGTGTGTCGAAATGTCGCGTCCTAAGGGCGACCAGTGCCGCGAAAACAGCCCTGATCGATACAATTGAACATATCGGAGACGAATCGCATCGTTCGGCGGCTTTTGTGCACCTGCAACTGCATCTGCAACTGCACTTTCTCCGCGCAGGCACGCCGCTTAATACCGGCCGGATTATAGCGCGACGCAGCGAGGTGCAAAACTGCGTCGACCAGGGCGCAAAATTGTGTCTACCGCGGGTGGGGAAGACGTATCGGGTGGGTATCGAGCTGATAATGCCGCCGGCTTTGTTGCGCTCGCTCGGTGCATCGCCTCCGAAGCCGAGCGAACAAACGGGAATTCCTCCGCGCATTTCCGATCGTGTCCTCCTTCGATCATTTACGAGTAACAGTTTCCAATGTAAGTTCCCCAGCTTTGTAGGGAGTATTGAGTTGTTCAACCTACCTCTGTACCATCTCGAATATGTTTTACATTTACTCTCGCCATTGTAATTTTTGCGAGCAAGTTTGCGGATTTCGTGAAGGAAAATTATCCTATGGTTACATTTATCTCGATAGACGCATTATTGTGTTAAACATTAACAATACCCAGAGAGAATTTCACAATAAAAATCGTAGAATATGTACACTGAGAAAAAAATATTTAAAAATTAATAAATATTTATTAAGTAGGTATCATTAACATATTAAATGAAAAAAAATTTTGATTTAAGTAAAAATGTTTAATGGTATCCACATAAGAAATATTTGTTAATTTTTGTATATTTTTTCCTCAGTGTATTTCATAGAATTCTCTGTAACCGAGAAATACATCAACATTCTGCAGTAATTTACTGTCTTTTCATTTCACGTATGTTATTCATATTTTAGGGACTGAAACGTACTATTAAAAAATGTATTATGTTTCTTTCTGCGAAATTTGTTGAGTCTTTTAACAAGATAAACGTTATCGATGATCTATTTTTGCATTAGTGAAATCGAAAAAAATTTATATGGAAAACAAAACTGTAATCTCCTCGTATATTGTTGAAAATATACGCTCCGAGTCATTTCACCAACATTTTCAATATTTTCTCGACTTTTTCACGATCAAGATGTTGACCGTAATCGCCTTAGAGAGTATACAAAGAACGATGCAGGATCCGAAATTGCTTTCTTGGTTTTCCGACCTCTAAAATAAATCCTTGCTTTCGCGACAATTTCTCACGGTGTATATCTCTTCATAGCGTGACACTTTCTAGCGGTGCAATATCTTAGGGTGGAAATATTCATCGAATGATCCAAGCCCCGAATTGGAGCGCTTTCAGCTGGGGCGCGTTTCCCACCTTGCTAATGTGCCGTAATGTCGGGACGTTATTCATTCGGGATCAAGAATGATGTCGATGTCGCCTATATAGGCAGCGTGTACATCCCGCTCTTAATTTCGTCTCGCTTCCTGGACTGCCGAAGTAGAACTTTAACGTTGTAACACTATGTGCTACACGGTAAGGGTTCTCAAACTTGGCAATAACGAACTTACATCGCCATAAACACTAACGCGTTTGTTGCAAAGTTATGAAGTAATAATGTATCCTCTATAATAAAGTCTCCGATAAAGAAGGAAGATTGAATGTCTTATACAGTTAAAGCGAAAAGAGATAGGAATAGAGAACTATGAAAAAAGAATTTTTATAGGATCCAATTCGGTTTGTCTCCACTAGAATATTGTCTGAAATCTTGATATTATTTTATTAAGATCATTTCTTGTTTTTCCTTTGGTATCGTATTATTGATGTCGTTATACTAATCTCTCAGAAAAGACTGGTTGAGTCAATGTGACTTTGATACAACTGCATGCTTTTTGATTGAAAGGAACAGAATTTCTGATCCTTAAGAACCGAATTTATTATAATTTATAAAATAGCCAGAAATTCTGTTTGCTTCGATTGAAATGCATTTAGTTGTGCCATTATCACATTACAACCTTTTTTTCGGTGCTTCCGAATAATAACAAAAACAGAAATATCGCACGGAAAACAAATTAGATTGAATTAACCAATTTCAGATGAAATACGAACGAACCGGAAAATACTGGTGACTTCGATCGTAATTTCCGAGTTTGTTCATATTTTGCCAGAAATTTGCTTGATTCAATCAAGCTTTTTTATCCGCGCAGTACGTAAAATTGCATACGCGCGAAGACATCGAGAGGCAAGGGCGGGCCAAGGAGTTACGAGTTACACATTTTCTTGTTCGTGATCTCATAAAACACCTGCGCCGTAGTCGCCCTCATTATGGCAGTGGAGGGCTCCAACTGCGTCCAGCTGCGACGCCGCCGCGGTTTGAGAAACGCTGCATTACGTTATTACGGCGGAGGACATAAAGCGCGAGTCACTATAGGCAAAAGAAGAGAGCGCGGGCAACGTTTCCCCAGCGAGCGTTCGTCGAGCGTCCCTGGGTGATCGTCAAAGGGACGAGAGCGCTTTTTTATCTCATCTTCATAGCGAAATAACCGTTTCGGAAATTCTTAAACGAAACGACCAAGTGCCCTTCTCCGCGAGAGAACGGCAATAGAAAGACGCGAGAAGGCAATCGGCCGGTGTCGCGAAATCTCAGACTCGTTGTCGCGTTTTTCGAAGAGCTTTCGCGTCATCATTTCTCTTTGCGATGGAAAATACATCCCAGTCCACGTCTCTCTCTCTCTCTCTCTCTCTCTCTCCCTCTCTCTTTCCCTCCTCTCTCAAAGATATTCCGCCTGTCAAGCGAAGTACCCTCGTCAAAAATTGAGACATTCGCGCCTCTTGCGGAATGAGATCTTCATTTCCCGCGGCAAGTCGAACGAAATCGTATTCCCTTTGCAACTTTCAAAATTCCAATTTCGAAATTTTAATGAGCGAACTTCTCGAATAGATATTGCTCGCTGCGTTGCGGCTAAATCTCATTAGAATTTCATGAGGGCGAGAATGCCGCTGTGTCAGTTAACGCAGTTAAAGGTCAATACAGGAATATCATTTCATTTTCCATTTCGCGTAATAATTATCAGCTGGACATACTCCGTCGAGGAAAAATCGAGTTAACGCGCGGGAAAGTTGCGCGTTAAAAGCATACATCAGATTCACCTTTAAAAACATACGTCAGATACATCCCACACTCAACTTCGTACACGGAGAGAATATTAAAATACGTTATAGTTTCTTTGTTTTTTATGTAAAAAAAAGTTCTTTTTAACTTTATTTATTTATTTATTTATATGTTTCCGGTTTTTGCCTAGCGGATTTTATAATAGCACTCTTCAGCTCCTGGAATATACACAATTCCTCGACTACAAAATCCACTAATGTAGAAAATGGTAGAAAATAGGATTAACACATGTCCGGCAGATCGATCTCAGGACGACGCGAAGGAACACCTAGTTCACGTTTCATGTAGTGCACAAAACAAGATCGATACGCTCGCACGGCCGATGTAATCGGTTTTGCAGCGGCATCGCGAATAGCGTGTTCTTATTGTAGAACAGGCGAGTACTACAAACTGCGGCGACGCTGCAATATTCAGAAATCTGACGGGCGTAGCTCTCCCCTCGCCCAAGGGAGAAGTAGTCCGGCGCTAAACGACGCGAAGTTACTGCACTGTTCCGACCATGATTTTCGCATTTACCTTTTAATATGCGTTGTCTATCGAGCGTAATTCTCGCCTCGTTGTTATTGCCCCCTGGCGGCGGCAGCGCGGGCCGGCATTGCTAAAAATTTACGCGCAAAACTTTACGTGCGATCCTCGCGTTTTAAAAGCTATCCCGTAATTAATTGAGCCTAAAGAGATGCGCAGAATCGTGTCACACCAACGTGCGCCGCGGATGCCATCTTTTTACCCCGAAATTTTTTCTAAACGCGCGCTGGTTGTGAAAGTGATGCACTTGTAAGTACATTGTAAAAAATTTGTGTAAAATTAAAGTAAAGGCACCAAAAGCGACATACCACTTTGTTTTTGAACGTTGTCTTAATATAAAACTCAAAATATAAATGTAAATATATATACATGTAGTTGGAAGTATCTCCTATCAGATAATATCATATTTAATATAAGATAATATAATATCAGATAATATCATATTTTTACTGAAATGGAGTTCAAAGAAAATAGATGCCACAAGCGACATACTTATTGAAATTTATATAACATGTCGCATATATGATAATATTTGTTAATAAATAATTCATTAATGCGTTTATTGGTTGAATAATATTCATTTATTCAAAATATAATGTTACAAAAGGGAAATATAATTAAATAAATACATATTTTTTTCCATCTTTTTCATTTTCTCATATATTTTACATATATTATATTTTTAAACTAAATAAAATTAAACTTTAAAATAAACAAAGGTCACGTCACAATAGGAGGTTATTAATCAAGTTGTGTCAGTCATAGAGTATCGCACCTATCGAAAACTGTAGGTATGTCACTTTACAGACATATTTTCATAAAATTTTTCAAGTTACTTAGTAAAAAAGTGATGAAGATAAAAATATTCAAAAAATATTTGCACAAAAGCTAAATGCATGTAGAAGAACTTAATATTAAACACAATGATAATTATCGTTATTTAGTGTACGTAATTCATCAATAAAAATCTAGAAGTAAAACTTGCGAATTTCTAAAACTCGATATTTGCTAATTTAGCATATAAAGGAACAAGAAATATACCAAGTATGAATTTTGTATGACTTAACTGATAAAACGGATTACGTTTATATTAGTTTCGATAAAATACAATATTTAATATATGAGATATAGAGGTATGTCTCTTTGGCTTTCCTCTACATCTACTATAGTAGATAATTTTGAGACCAACTATTATAGATGTAAATTTACATACGTAATTATTGCATAAAAATATATTTATATAGACGAAAGACATATTTTGATATATTGTGTAAATTTATAACTATAATACTTGGTCTCATAAATACATGGAATTTTACATAATTTTTTTACAATGTATTAATTTAGTGCGCAACATATTTCGAGCACGAGGATGCTCACGAGGGTGAGAGAAATTTTTTATTGCTCGTGATTCGCGGGTGCGTCGCGTGACTGATTACATCCGACGCATTAATGTCTCCAGGCTGATCTGGGGAGCGTTGTATGCGAGGGAAATGATTACCCGAGGATCTCCGCTCGGAGATACAATTTAAAGCGCCGCTTGTGAGACGTAATCGCGATGCGTACCAAAAAAATATCCAAAAAGAGGAGTCTGGATTATAGCGCAAATTTCGAAGTTTCGAAATCCGTTTCGCAACACTGAGAGAAATGGTTTTGCTAATAAAATTGCTTTTTACTGACAATATGTTAAATTAACATACAAATACGTTGAAAATTCAATACAAAAATTTTTGCACACGATCGAAATTTACTAAAGTACAAAATTTCTTTTACCGTGCTGAGATCGATTTGTTTTCTTAATATTTATCAAGCAGCTTTCGTTTATTACGCGCTTTCGTTCTGATAACCGAAGGATTTTTCTTAGTAGCACACGTGGAGGTTTCGCGACCAATTAAATTCGATGTGTATCCATCTTTTTCTTTCTTGCCTTGACATACTTGAGAGATATTTGATTATTTCACGAGCATCGACGCGTTTATGAATTCCCGACGGACCGCTCGATGGCCCGAGCTTCTTTGTCCCAGCAAACGTGGGCGCGGGAAATAATCAACTCTGTATCGGGTGATATAATTAATCACCCACGTCCGAGATCGCTCGTCCTTCGCGCTGTTTCTTCGTCCATTCTTTCTCCCTCTGTTATCGAAAGATAAATAATCCGTTCGAAGATTTGGCCGGGATTCCCGAAGACACGTTCGAAGCATTCGCGCGCTCGTATCCTTGAGACTTAATTTCGACGTGCGGTTTTAGCTTTGAGCGTTAAATAGCCGTTCCCGCCGCAAGACCGGGAGGCGACCTCCACTTCCCTGCGCTCGGCTTCTGGCCACGGCTACGAAAGGACATCCGGTTTAGAGAGAACGTCCTGTACGATCGCACTTTATGCTCGCCATCATGTCTGTCCGTGATACTCCTGCGAGAGGAGCTTCGGGGGAGTTCAATTATCGCGAGTGGGGGCGCGAAAATGATGCGCTGAAAAACGGGAAAATATCGAGGAAATATGGAGTGGACGCGCGAAGGCAGCCGAGTTGTACACCCAAAAAATATAATCCCGTCTTTAGTGTAATCCTCTGGATCTTGAAGGATTTTACTTTTATATAAAGGATGTTCTAGTTTTCTCGTGACTTTAATTTATACTGAGAGGTTCTCTGAGCAATTGAGAGTTAATTTTTCTTTAGCGAGAACGCTGAGGCAGCAATAGTTTCTGAGATACATATGTAGTTTCCGAGAAACAGAGGAGCTTTTCACAAACTAAACTTCAAACGACCAAATGATAACGAACTTGTTTCCCTCTGACAGTTTCAAGCAGATCTTACTTTAACATAATTTTTTGAGGTCTTAGCCAGAAAAATATGTTGAAAATTGAAAAGTTGCCATGAATAATGACTTCTTTCAATATTTTTAATGAGAGAGAATTAATTCTAAATTGCTCAGAGAACCTGTCCGTATAAATTAAAGTCCCGAGAACTAGGACATTCTGTATAGCTGTATGATCCAAAATTACAAAAATTTCATTACAATTTTTACTACAATATTTTCTCCGTGCAAGTCTTATTTTTCGCGTCTTTCGTATATATCGCGTATAAAAGGCCATTCCGCCTCATATAAATATATTTCTCTTGATTCCAATCAATAGTCTATTTCATTAAAAGAGGATTACCCTTTGGATAAAAATTCTCACTTAAAATACCAAGTTACGGGAAATAGCACCTGGAATTTTTCTTTTTAGTGTGTATTTTTTACACAAAAACACGCTAAACCGCGGGTCAAAGGAATTAAATTCGCGTGCGCGCTTTTCACGGTTTCACAGCTCGCACCAGTCAAATTGCAGGGTCGAAAGGGGCGGTCGGAAATAATATAAATTTCACAAAACCGCGCACAGGATTCAATGACCCGTGATAGACGCGCGCATAAATCGCGATTTGTTAATGTGTGCTGAGCTGACGAGACGATCCGTCGAACTCAATACGCCGGCGCTTTCGTACGATTTTGCCAGTCACATGTTCATTCTCGCCGGCTCATTGTGCGATGTCACATTCAGCATTCCCTGCGAGGCTTTTGTGACGAATGTATACGTTGTGACGTAAAGCGTACGTTCCAACTAACAAAAGGGTAGGTTTAGGCGAAAGAAGCGAAAGAAGCGAACGTGGCGGCCACGTTATTGTCTGGGAACTTATCCTTGCCCGATTGGAGTATCGATCAAGGTATGTCGTCTCGTTAGCTCGATTTATTATTAATTTGGCAATTGATATATGTACACAGCGCCCGTACGTATTTTTACACGATTCACATAGCGTGGAATAATTGATCACCGAGACTATCGTCGGCATGTCCAGGGTAAGGCTGGGAACACAAACTAAGCATAACAAAATAAGCACTAAACAAATTGACCAACTGACTATTCTCTTCATAATTAAAAAACAATCGATTGTGATTGGTTAATTTTCTTATTGCTTACGTTTCTCTGTCACGGCCTTCACCGAGATCTATATTAATAGTTGTTATTATTTGTCATATGTCAGATATTCAAGTTTGAATTTAAGGCCGTATTAATAGTTATTATTTGAAACTTGCCTCAAGTGAGATGCTCAGATTTGAATTCAGAGTTAGATAAGAGTTTCTCAATTGAATCGTGATTACAGATATAAACCGTCACATATATCATATACTAATTCATCTGCAAGACTTAGATATAATCCTCTGAAAAAAAATTTAAGTATGTCACATGAAACATGTTAGATGAACTATCAATACCTTGGGAGACGTGAATTTTTCGGCTGAATCGCGATTACCCATTCAATGTCGCATATATTATTTAGATAAAACACGCAAATTTAACTCTGAATTCAGACCTGAGTATCTCATATGGAACAAGTTTCAATCCATATTAACGACTGTTAATATGTGCTCTATCCGAGTGGAAATTTTAACCCTACTTTCCTCAATATTCTATTTAACGCCTGCTTTAACGCTCTGAGCGATATCAATTTCTCTTGATTTTATTCAACTTACCAGCTTTATCAAAATCCTCTTTAGAATCTACAAATGACATTTTACGCGTTTTTACGGCGTTTTCTGCCATTTGAATCGTGCTAAATAGGACTCCAATCTCCATGTGTATTAAACGTGCACTGATCCCGCGGAATATACAAATGTTAGAAAGTTCGGATCGTAGTTGGGCTAAAATTTCGAGTAGAGGAGAGGCTCCTGAGAATTTCTGATTTTATACAATATTCGGGACGAGTCGAGACTCCCCAACACATTCGAGACACGTCGAATCGCTTCGAAAGTGTTCGACGGTCGTCGAATGTGTAATCGAGTCCGATCAAAGCCGAATCTCTGGTTTTATTCCCCGCTGGGGCCTGGACACAATCGACGCCCCAACGCAGCACGCCGCGGTACAGCAAAACTTCCTTCAGTCTCCCGCGCGTCAGGACGCGCGGTTCCCGGCTCCGCTCGTAGGACACGTTCCGCGCCGCGCCGAACTTCCCACCATCCCGCTCGAACTCATCAGCGCTGAACTATTTCGGTGGGAAGTTCAGTAACGGAATTGTTCGCTGTTTTCGTCGACGTGAACGAGAAAGACAAACCCGGTTACCTAGCGAAACTTGCACCGCTCACTGTTCTTCTGTCGGTCATTCGCACATCTAGTCTGTTCCGAAATTAATCCTCGCCCTAGCAAAGAAACTACCTCGTTCGCGTTAACGTGATGAGGAGATACCTCAGGTATCTCATTCGCAGGATCTCTTTCTTTCCTCTCTCTCTCTCTCTCTCTCTCTCTCTCTCTCTCTCTCTCTCTCTCTCTCTCTCTCTCTCTCTCTCTCTC
>NW_022639452.1:864262-891762 GCF_010583005.1 Odontomachus brunneus
GACGAGACGATCCGTCGAACTCAATACGCCGGCGCTTTCGTACGATTTTGCCAGTCACATGTTCATTCTCGCCGGCTCATTGTGCGATGTCACATTCAGCATTCCCTGCGAGGCTTTTGTGACGAATGTATACGTTGTGACGTAAAGCGTACGTTCCAACTAACAAAAGGGTAGGTTTAGGCGAAAGAAGCGAAAGAAGCGAACGTGGCGGCCACGTTATTGTCTGGGAACTTATCCTTGCCCGATTGGAGTATCGATCAAGGTATGTCGTCTCGTTAGCTCGATTTATTATTAATTTGGCAATTGATATATGTACACAGCGCCCGTACGTATTTTTACACGATTCACATAGCGTGGAATAATTGATCACCGAGACTATCGTCGGCATGTCCAGGGTAAGGCTGGGAACACAAACTAAGCATAACAAAATAAGCACTAAACAAATTGACCAACTGACTATTCTCTTCATAATTAAAAAACAATCGATTGTGATTGGTTAATTTTCTTATTGCTTACGTTTCTCTGTCACGGCCTTCACCGAGATCTATATTAATAGTTGTTATTATTTGTCATATGTCAGATATTCAAGTTTGAATTTAAGGCCGTATTAATAGTTATTATTTGAAACTTGCCTCAAGTGAGATGCTCAGATTTGAATTCAGAGTTAGATAAGAGTTTCTCAATTGAATCGTGATTACAGATATAAACCGTCACATATATCATATACTAATTCATCTGCAAGACTTAGATATAATCCTCTGAAAAAAAATTTAAGTATGTCACATGAAACATGTTAGATGAACTATCAATACCTTGGGAGACGTGAATTTTTCGGCTGAATCGCGATTACCCATTCAATGTCGCATATATTATTTAGATAAAACACGCAAATTTAACTCTGAATTCAGACCTGAGTATTTCATATGGAACAAGTTTCAATCCATATTAACGACTGTTAATATGGGCTCTATCCGAGTGGAAATTTTAACCCTATTTTCCTCAATATTCTGTTTAACGCCTGCTTTGACGTTCTGAGCGATATCAATTTCTCTTGATTTTATTCAACTTACCAGCTTTATCAAAATCCTCTTTAGAATCTACAAATGACATTTTACGCGTTTTTACGACGTTTTCTGCCATTTGAATTGTGCTAAATAGGACTCCAGTCTCTATGTGTATTAAACGTACACTGATCCCGCGGAATATACAAATGTTAGAAAGTTCGGATCGTAGTCTCTAGTATAATATGTATTGCCGAAATTTACAATTCCGTTCCGCTGCTTGTGGTTTTCCTTCGACCAAGGGATGAAACTAAATGAACCGTAATAAGCTGCGGCCATTTCTGTACGCGCCTCGGTGCATGGAGGAGAGGTTCCCAAATCGGGAAGCGGGAATGCTTGTTGACAGATCGCGTGTACGAGGTTCGTCGCGCGTGTATCGCAGTTTGATTCACGACAATTCACATTCGGCACTCATTCCGCGACCCGTCTTTCTCACATTGAATTAAGCAAGCGAAATATCGCGGGAGCTGGAAAGAGGCTAAATTGATTTAAGGCGAATCGAATGAACGTAATCGCGCGCATTCAAATCAAACTCGATTAATTTAGATCAAATTAATTCCCGGATCATTTGGACGAGGAGAGAGAGAGTCGCGTGATGTCGCACTTCGCCGGTAATCCGATATAATTGTCCCTTATTTAGTCGGCTCGCGACGGAAAGAAGGTAAGCTCGACGAAAATTTACGCGCCCGCCCTTTGAAATTCAACTCGATTACTCACGATTAAATGAAATTCCGCATCAATTCATCATCTCCCTTGTTCTCGCGGCTCGAAAGGGCCAGAGAAAATGAAGGTAAAGGCAAAGTCGATATCGACACGAACATATGCATCCTTTTTAGGATCTCTTTCCCTTTCTTTCTCCCTCTCTCCCCTTCACTCTCTCTCTTTATCTAGTTTTATAGTGCTTTACGAGGACGAATTTACGTCAAGATTAGTCGCCGACCTGGCAAAAAGCACGGTCCTATCGGCGCGTAATTCCCGAAGCGGCACGACGCGGCCGACATAATGAAGGCACGTTGCGTCGCGTGCGGAAGAAACGAGTTGAATTAAGCTCGCTCGTTAGGCACAGCACTTAATTGGATTCGCTAATTTTACACGGGACAAATTGAAACGACAGACGTCACAAAGTCGATGCGCGAGGCAACGAGCTTTCGCACGCGCGACGAGCTTATCGCGAAACGATATTTCGCAGAGAGGACAGATATTACGATCATCAACATGACGCACGAAAGGCCCCACACTTCATGACCTCAGCGATAATTTTGTCGATTGATTTGAAACACGTTTGTTTTCAATGCGAAATGTCGATCAATCCGTAAAGCTATGGATAGTATCCAAAAAAGAACTCCGCCTGCGAGGTGCTAATCCCACATAGGAAAAACATTTGGTTAAATTGACCAAATTTCTGGTGAAATATTAGCGAACCAGAAAATTCCGGTTGAAATTACCCGAATTTCTGGTTCGTTCATATTTCATCAGAAATTTGGTTAACCCAACCAAACTTTTTCTCCGTGCATATTCTGAGTGACAACTTTTACCGAAAAGATATTCCTCTTCTAATAAAGAGGAAGAAGAATAGTCCGTGAATTCTACTAGAGTTCTATGAGAATCTACTAAATATTATTCTAACTTTTTTTTTTCGAATTAAAAAGAATGTGTTGAGAAGCATGTGTTGGAAGCAGAATGCATTCTTATTAAGAGAAATTTCTGTTGAGAACAAGACTTACGCTAAAAAAACGTACGATAAAAGATAAAATCCTTCTAACTTGAAGTATATTACGCTTAGAATATTTTCTCCTTGGTTTTAGGAGAATCTTTTGAGGGGAGGGGGAGAATATATATATAAAACTAAAATTCTCTGGCGTTTCGAAGGATTTTGTTAAGAATGAGATTATATTTTGTTGGCCGATTAGTTTCTCGTTACTAGAGAGCTGAAAGTTTGCGCATTCGCCACGCGGACAAGTTTAATAAGAATTTCTCGCGAGATAGTAGCGTGCGGATTAAGTACATTATCGAAAAGATATACATCCAGGTACCTTCGCCATGTATCATCGTTAACTTTCGCTATTAAGTGCAAATCTTTCGGCTAATTAGACCGAGATTAGCGGTCGTGTGAACCGAGCTTGTGTAATGTAACGTAACATAATCCTGTTAACATGTACGAAATCATGCACGCAATCGCGGATCGTGTGACAAGCGCTTAAAGCATTTACGGGCATTTCCGAGCCGATCTCCTCGCAACAAATCGGCCCGACCCGCGGCTGTTTAATCAGATTCTCTCTGTCTATACGGACGCGATGTGGAAGATTTGTCGTCCGCCGCGATTTGGACGAGTATACCGAGAGGAATAATTAAATAAAGTCGGTCCCGCGACCCGGAAAGACAAACTCGCCGCCAGCTCGGCAAATAGAACGTCGACGAGAGACTCGCGCCGCGCAAGATCAACGAAGGGAGCCTTCTTGACGAAACTGCTTCTCAAACTTGCCGTATAACGGCGGCGGTGGTTCCGTCCACTTGCGCATCTGATCGTCCGCCACACGTTATGACTATCGTATGAAACGCTCGAGTAAGCTTCCTCGTTCGTTTGCTGAGCCGAAGATATAGTTGAGTGGAGGAAATTCAACGAGAACGCCGAGACTTGTATTAACGTCGTTACTTCTTATCTACGACACTAAGAGCCATTTCCACAATCTACGGTTAGCTTTAACTATCGGTTAAGTGTCAACCGTGACTGGTCAATTCTGATCAACGTCAAATACGATTGGTCAATTTCAATGGAATAACCGGTAGTTAAAGTTAACCGAAGATTATAAAAATGGCCCTAAAGCCCACATTAATAGTTGTCACTTGAAACTTGTCTCACGTGAGATACACAAATTTTAGCCCACAGTTGAATATGTATTTATTGCATAAAAAGAATATTATAGTTTCCTTTTTCATATAAATTCCTTTCGATTTTTGAATTTTATATAAATCCCTTTTAATCTTCAAATTTGTTTCTAATAATAAAGAATATATAGATTGTCAGTAAGATCTATTTTGCTAAAGAATATACTAGATTTCGCTAGAAACATAGCAGATTTTTTAATAGCACACTCTCTAAAATATAAATAGTACGTGCGGAACGAAAGGATAGTCAGAAAATTAATGCCAGAGTCAATTCTACTTTCGGTTAAGTCAGTTACGTTGATTTATTCCTCGGTTACAAAATTCTGTAGCAATTTTTACTGTTAAGATTATCTCCGTATAGTTGAGTCGATATTTGTAACATCGCATTTGCAACCGCGGCTCAACTGACGAACTCACCATCTAACTCTGAATTCAAATCTGAGTATCTCACTTGAGGTAAGTTTCAAGTAACAATTATTCGTACGTGCCTAAGTGTCTCGATAGGAGCAAGCTGCATCTTGGAGGTCTATTTGATTGAGATTCTCTTGAGATTAAAAGTCTGAAATATGAGTTTGCCATTTGATCGCGCCTCCTCGACACTTAATTGACATCTCATTTCGACAAGGAATCTTCTGTCAACATCTCGTCTTTATCAGAGATTCGAAAAAGCGCTACTTTTGCCTACACTTATAATAACAAAGAATTTCACTGACATTTTAAAGCCACACATGATTGATTCCTCTCTTTTTCTTTCCTTATCGGGAAACGTTCGTATCGAGGCGAACCTTGTGGAACGATCGTGGTTCTTTGCATTTATCGTTCACCGGATCCTTTGAGGGCTCAATTCCGGTCTGAATCATAACGCGAGACTTTTACGGGAACGAATGAAAACGAAATCGAGTGTCAAAGCTACCGCCTCTCTAATCCTTTTATATTTGATGTCGCGGTGTTTCACCGCGTTAATAGGTTCCGTGCTGAACACAAATCTGCGGGTGAATGTGCAGCCGATACTAAAGAGAAAAGAAAATAGTGCTTTTCGTATCGAACGTATCGTCCGAGCCAGTAAGGAGGCATTATTACTCCAACCTTGCGGACATTACGTGCAGTCGTAAGAACAACGTTCCTTTCTGTCTCTTCCTCTCGACAAACGAGGATTGTCATCGCGTCGAACGCGCCGCTTACATGCGAGACAGCTGCAATTAACGCGATGAAGACACAGATTGAAGTTCCCAAGCTGAGGAAAGTTCTCCCACAGGTTCGCGATCGTATCGTTAACTGTGCGACGAACATGTCGACGAGGAGAATCCCGGATATACGTGGGGATTGAAGTCGCCTAAAGCCGAGGTGTCGCCGCCTCGGCCGGTCTCCCGTCCCGAAATACCTCCAGGCTCCTCTTGCGGTTCTTCTAGGGCGTTAACCCTCTCGTCTTGGCCGAGACTTAAACCGCGCGCATTAATCAGCCGACCCGGAAAACGCGAATGCGCGAGTACGCATCGGAGAACTGCTCTCCAAAGTGCAATCGGTGTATTCTTCACTGAAATGCTGTACTTGTGACTTATGGCTTAGTTATAAGTTACGGCATTGCAATCAGCAAAAACTCGCCGATTGGGTTAGTTAAGAATAGCGATTATTCCCGTTATTGACGCATTTTGTGAGCACAGATAGTGTCATTGCACGCAAGCGCTGCATGGAAGCCGTTATCCCGTCGTCACAAATGCAAAAACTTCAATTTGGTATAACGTACTTGTTTGTCATAGATCTTGCAGTGAAATCTTACCTCTGCTAGTCAAAATCACTAAAAAATAAAATGAAGCAGTAAAGTAGGGGTGTTTTCACTGCAAATCAGTGTTTATTCACTGATCGTCAGTCTACTAGCTCCTTTTACTGATTCAATCAAAAACATTTTTACTGACTCACTTTAAGAGAATGCGTTTTTCTTCGTTACTAATGTCAAATTCATGATATCTTGTCTGTATTATGCAGCAAGCACTTGTTTCCCTTCGTTATTCCCGAGAATTATATTTCTGCTTTTATTTACTCGCCTTCCCCCTCTCTCTCTCTCTCTCTCTCTCTCTCTCTCTCTCTCTCTCCGCGAGATATCTCCCCGTCAAAAAATTCGCGCGTCATAATGAATAACGGGCTCGAAGCCTGGCAATGTTTCATTGAAGTCTCTGAGTATTCGAAAAATGGGGGATGATTTAATAAATGACTTCTCCGGCGCTTTTGCGACGATTGCGACGCGGGGGAGAGGAAGCGTGACTCACGCAAACTCGCTGAGATCTCAACGCCATATATCCCGGCCCGAAGCACTCGCTGCGTTAATCTCCCCAACCCCGACGGATTAATCAACCCACCGAAATGGACCATCGATGTCTCTGGGGAGCGAGTCAGGGTTGGGATCAAGGGTTTCGTTCTATCGATTTCGTGGATCGATCCGTCGGTCTTTCGACCGACAGCCGTTATCACGCGCGCGCGCGCGTGAGAGGTAGAGGAAGAGAGAGAGAGAGAGAGAGAGAGAGAGAGAGAGAAAGCACGTAATGAGACACCTAGAAAGCCCTCGGGAATTATCACGTCACGACCTTCCGCGAACGTTAACCCTTTGTCTTCCATTCGGCATTTCAAACAGCCTTAATCGGCGTGTTAATTGATCGGTCGCGATCGGAACGACGATCTCACGACTTCTGCGATGTGAGGAATGCTCGTGGGCAAAATCCACTCTCTGATAGCGCGGAGAACCACCTCGAGAATCGTCGTCGCGTTGTCAGCCAGAACGACTGACGCACTCGTTAACCCTCTCCGTACTCCATTCACCTGACCCTCTAAACCGTCTAGATAGGTGCGCGTGTTAATCGGCCAGCCGGGGCTCCATCGCGAGAAGCGCTTGTGATGGGGCGAACGCCACCCTGTGTGACAACGCCGAGGAAATACCTCGAGGATCACGTTGCCAGCCAGTCTCCGCGAGCGTCAACCCTTGATCTTCCACCTGGTCTTAAATCCCGACGCGTTAATCGGCTGTCGTCTCATCCCCGAGTGCCTCGTCCAGGTTTCACCGGGGGGACACAAAGAAGGGGGAGGGAGGGGAGGCAAAACAGGAGGAGGGAGGAGGAAATAGGAGGAGGAGGAGAAGGAGGAGAAGGAAGATAGAGGGTGTCGACCGGCGTTTTCCGCGATTTCGCTGCGAGTCCCTCGCGCTCTTTTGGCGGGAACGAGCAAACGGGAATCACGGGGGTGGGAGTGCTGAGCAACTGAGATAGCTACCCTCTTTCCGCGAGCTGACACGCACGTTCTCTCCCGTTCTCCCGGCTCGCGAGACGAGAGAGCACTGCGTGCTCCTCTGAAAGCAACCCCTGATTCGAAGCCCCGACTCTCCCCCGCTATCCCTTGCTCCTGGACCGCCACCCTCCCCGCCCTCTCAGCCGCTGTCCTCTCCCTCTCGGCATTTCTCTCTCGTTCTCTCTCTCACTCGCGCCACTTTTCCCCACCCTATTCTGTTCCTCTCTCTCGCCCTCCCCCTCTCTCTTTCTTGCTCTCTCTCTCTCTCTCTCTCTCTCTCTCTCTTCTCTCTCTCTCTGTTTCCTCTCCGTCATCTCTCTCTCTCGCGGAATTCTATTTCATCTCCGTCCGACTGTGTCTACTCTCCTCCGTCTTCCTCTTCGCACAACGCCTCCTCCTCCTCCTCTTCTTCCTTCTCTTCCACCCCTCTCTACATCTTCGTTTGGCGTCCTCCTCGACCAGCGAGCTTCTTCTAGCCGACGATGACGTGCTATCGTCCTCTCTCGACGTACACTCAATTTCGGGTAACTTCAGCTGTCCCTCAATAAGAACGGGAATTGGTCGAGCGCCAATTTTTGCGGGCGCGGCTCAGGGGTGAGTTCCCTTAATGTCCTCCGCCTTGGTTCCAGCGCGTTGCCGTCGCCGTCGCCGCTGCCGGCCGTCGTCGCCCACGCGAGTTACTGGGGCTTCCTCCTCTTAAGGTTTCTTTGCTCGTTTCTTGAAGGATTCCGCGTGTCCTCGTTGATCTTGGTGTGTGTCTTCTTATTTTGCAATTGTGTGTGTGCGCGCGTCCTTCGAGAGATTTTGGCCGACGGCGATGTTTTCTTCGGCTCGATCTCCGCCATAGGGTAAATAATACTACACGGTCTCGGAGGTGTAAGGTGAAGCATATAGCGACAAATTGCCTTGGGAGAAAAAAAACCTCGCCTTCTGATAAAGGCTCACGTTACAGTCAGCTTTTATCGCGCCCCTCGTTGCTCTGCCATTTCTTCAGTGCGAATTGTTCAGTCCTGCTTCACTTTTGTACTATACTACTGTCCATTTCCGTACATTCAGAGGAACGTGAAATTTGGGAAAAACCAATTTTACTTACACGTGGACCGACAACTCATGCAAAAAATATATTCTCATGCCGATTAATATTCCAATTCCAATTGGAAAAATTATTCGTTTTCCGAATTACCGGATAGCGTGATCTAATTCCATGGTTGAAAATCTGCCGGATTTATCAAGATTTATTTATATACAGTACAAGGCATTTATGAAAAGAGAGAGCGAGTTTCATTTATAGAAATAAAAATTTACTCGTACGAGACGATCGCAATATTCGGCGGAAATCACGGGTCGAAAATTGCGAGTCGTTTCGCTTACATTTTCGCGTGGCGCCCGTTTTTATGAACATTAAACGAGTGGAGGAACCACGAGTTTCATCATTGAACATTGGCATAACAAACGCTAAAACGCGACGACGTTTAAGTCTTCCTTTGATCGGCCGACTGCGACATTAAATTTTCATTTTAACGCAACAGTCGTAGCTCGCTAATTCTGAAACGCGACGGAGGTCCGGACATAATTTGACATTATCTCGCAACATACAAAATCAACAGCGCGTTAATATCTCATTACTTTGACGATGTAACATTCACCGGAGCTGTAAACAAGATCGGACAAAGTGCAACGAGAGAAGTGCATTGTATTTGATTCGCCGAATTTCACGCCACATGCAAAGTGGATACGCGTTGTTCCGCGAAAGTTTCGCATAACGACTTCCGCGACACATTTTTATACACAATACTCTGTATATGTGTTTTTGTATATAATATCTCCAATGTATATATATATATATATATATATATATATATATATATATAATGCTCTCTTTGCACACATATCTGCGTTCTCCAGTCTCATGTGCGCATCGCGCTCATACATACATCGTTACCGTGACGTCAGCATGACTCTCGCAGCGCTTTACGGGCAAACGCCAACGCGTTTCACCCGTTAAGCAAATCCCATCTCGCACAGCGATAAAATATACGTCGCTTCGTGGAAATGATCGCACGTATAAATCATATAATACGTGAATCGCGTATACAAATTGCAATAATAAAGGGCGCGAGACGCGCGCGAAAACGCGAATTGAAACGACAATTGCGGGGAATGGAGTTAATTAGGCTAATTAAAGAAGAACTCATTAGACGGAATATTCGCGGATGAACGAGACACAACCGACGTGTCGCGCGGTGACGAGAAAATCAAACAAATACTAGAATATTCAAGTTTTATTATTAAATCTCTCATTCAAGTATCAGCTTCATCGACGATATCGTTTCGAGTTTGCTGATCTAGTGACGCGACGCAATTTTCGCGAGATAAGCATAATTTATAATTGTCAATGAACATAATAATAATAATTTCGACAGAGTAGGGGGCAAGTGGGGAAAAATCAACAGCGGCGTTAAATCAGCGGAATATTCACGTCGTGTTAATTATGTGCTTCGTTCGATCGACTTCCTGCACGAACGAATATTCCATTCACTCTCGAAACGTCAAATTCGCTCGTCCTGGGAACATGTCTTTTTTTCTCTCTCTTTCTCTCTCTCTCTCTCTCTCTCTCTATCCCTTTCTCCCTTTCTCTTTATCTCCCTTTCCCTCACCGTGTGTAAATCTTGATAGAGCACAGAGTGTGTGAAAATTTATGAGAACTACTGTACGCTTAATAGAGAAACGGACGTATCGGTGGAAAAAACTAACAGTCGCCGTATGACTTAACGAAGTGTGAATCTATAGAGCTCGGCCCCGGAACGATTTGAATATGCAGTTCGCTGGGCTTCCATCGTGGTGGGCGGCGCACGCCTTGTTGCATCCAAGTGTGTGCATTTGACACAGGTACAATACATATACTGGGTGGCCATTAGGACAACGGGCGACCGGCGCGCCGTCCAATTTTTGTTTATTGGCCGCGATCGGCTGGACGGTTTTACTGTCCCTTTCGCCCCGAATTGCCCGCCGCTGCATCGCGTCCGTTTTACAGCGACTGATCTTTACGACATGAAGAATTTTGCTCGACACGCGTCGACACGCGCGATGCGTACGCGGATCTTAACTCTCCAATCGAGATTCTCGCTCTGCTCTGCTTCCCGCTGTTCAATTACAGTTAAAATTACAGTTTCTCGTGCGAAATTGCAATGCGCTTCCAAGTCCACGAGAGAATCACGCGTAAATTATTTTCGCGCGCGTCCCGGGTAATTCATTGTCGTAATTATCCTCTTTCGTGTAACATATCCGTACGGCGAAAAAAATATAACAGAAAGTAAATAAATGAAAGGCAATGCATTATTGTCAAGTTAATTAACGCAACATGTCGTGGTCGACATTACACGAAGGGAATTTTGTAGGAAAAATTACCTTACAGAATTTGGTAACCGTGAAACATATTGACTGTCATTTTTCATTTCATATTATTTCACACACTTTTATTTCATTTCATATGTGTTATTCATATTTTAGAAATTGAAACGTGCTATTAAAACATTTTCTATATTTCTAGCAAGATTTCCTATGTTCCTTAGCAAGATAGATCTTATAGTGATAGTCTGTGCTTCTGCGCTGCTAGAAATATGTATGGTAAAATCGAAAAGAATTTATATGAGAAAAGAAACTTTAATTTCCACTCCGTCTACAAGATGCGAGAAAAACGTTTGCGTGCCGCGAATACCTGTCCGAGCATGAAGTCACCTCTATTTATCTAGATTTCCTATATTCCTTAGCAAGATAGATCTTATAGTGACAGTTTGTTCTCCCGCGCTAGAAACACGTAGGATAAAGTTGGAAAGAATTTATATGAGAAAAGAAATTTCGATTTTCCCTCCGTGTGCAAGACGCGAGGAAAATGTCAGCGCGCGCCCGGAGATGAAGTCACCGCTAGATCCGAGTTTACGGCGAATGACAGAGTAATCGGCAGGAAGTGAATAATTCCCGAGGCACACGGTGTATAACGCGCGGAGAATACCGCCACGATGGTAATGTAATTAGAGATTGTAAGCAACTGCAAGAAGCGATTAATCATTGAGCTGCCGGCAATTTGGTGTACATACACTGGGCTCGCGCTCGATTCCGCCGCATCGAACCGCATGCATGTTGCACGGATGCGCTTCGGCAGTTACGTGGAGTGCACTTGTGCGGTGCACTGCCAGTCTGCTGCGCATTACCCTGCGACGTATAGCCTAACGCAGTGTTTTTCAGCCGGCGTTTCGAGGGCAAAAGTCGATCTCTGACTTTAAGGACCCGCAGAACACTTCAGCACGCGGAAGAACTTTGGCACGGTATGACGCGAGCAGTAAAAAAATTGAACGTTTACAATCGATTATTCTTCAATCGTAAGAAGAATCGATGACTATGAGTTTCCTTACCGCTTAAGAGGATGCTGGAGTCGATGACGGACTCGAGCAATGTCGATAACGCAAAGACGACGTTACTAACGTTACAATCACGTTAAAGATGAGATTTGATTTTCTTTCTTTTTTTTTTTTTTTTTTGAATGAATTTATGCTCGAAACATCACTCTAATGAAATAACTCAGCGTCTAATAGACGGAATGTGTGATGAATGTGACAAAGCGAAAGCAACAATTTGAGATTAATTGTTCGTCGACTGTCCTATTGGATGTAATTGATAATTGTATCGCGCGGCGAATTTATACATCTCCTTTGTCCGAATGTATCTGTTACATCGGTCATGCCTCGCTTCCCGCAATGTCCGAAATAGCCAGTCGACTGAGCGTGATTAATTCATCATCAATTAAAAGCGGATACACGTTAAAATCCGACATGACGTGACGTGACAAAAATGTAACAATAAAAGGCTGATTGCGATCATATCCCGTTGTTACCGTACCCCGTCAGCCGGCCGTTTGTGGACGAGGATCGTGCACGTTCGACTCGATTTCGCGATTCGCATATTATCGCACAAATTTAATTCACGCTGCGCGAGAAATATTATGAAAAATGGGACGCGCATATTTATTTAATTTGCCGCGGAAGAGAGAGAGGGTGGAGAACAAATTTTATTATTAACCTTGGAATAATAATTTTATTATTACCCCGTAGAGTTACAGTATCTAAACAATAGTAGTATGTCAAGACAGGAGACATGCAAGTAATAATAATAATCCTTTTTAATTAATAAATTGAATACTTAAAAATTTTTTTTCTAACAACATAAAGAATTCTAATAGATGTGAGAATAATAAAGACCTTAAATTAACTTCTTACGACTTAAATTAGGGAGACACATGCAAAAAATGTTTGAGTGCTACGCCATATGACAATTGAAGAAATAAATAGCGCCATAAGAAAAACAAAAGAAAACAATAAAGTTCATACGTTTTCAAGAAAACTAGCAAAGTAAACCTACCCAAAAGTTACACTCCGATTTTTTTAGCACAAATGTGAAAGTACAAAAAATACTTAGGCCATATTTTTTCATTTTGGCCCACTTTTTTGTTGTACTTGTTGATGATAGGAGTGAGAATGTTAAAAAGCTATAAGCAGCCCGCGAAACTCAAAGTGGATCAAAATGAAAAAATATGACCTAAATATTTTTTGTACTTCTACATTTGTGCCAAATTAGAAAGAAATTGGAGTGTACCTCTTGGATAGGTTTACTTGTAAGTTTAATCCAAGTAGAAACGTGATACTAACAGAGAAAGAAAGAGAGAAAAGAATGTCGATCGAACGCAATTGTTGCGTTTGGCTCGCACATCGGCAAGCATATTTCCCTATTTCCTCCGATTGGCCAGCTGCGTTTTCGCACGAAAAGAACCGGCTGCGTCGTCGTATCGCATCTTTATTCCTTGGCGGAGAAATTCGCGGAGCACTAAGCGTAGAAGAAGTACGCGCGCGACGTCGCGTTTTGATTCGCGATTTTACGATTCCGCGCGACGACGTCGCGATGCGCGCTACTCGAGGACCACATTATGTGGCGTCGCGTCTGGAAACTTCATCCCTCTCGCGGATTTTACGATGAGCTATCATTTTCTTTTATGCGTCGCTTGACGTGTGACCGCGTGGAGCAACGCTCTTCAAAGCGGTCGCCGTTGCATCCGCGCGTCTATCCGAACGATAACAGTGAAATGAGCGCGATGTAATAACGACGACGCTCGCTTTCGTGACTCACAAGCTTCGCAATCTCACGACTTTCGCGAACGCGAATAGTTTCACACGTGAATAACCTCTGTGTTCCTTACTTCGGTCTGAGCGCGTAAAACGTATCACGCGGATTGACTGGATAATAAAACGCGCAATCGTGTATTCACTTTTAACGCAAAAGATCGCTTTCGCTTTTGCCACACTGTGCTGGCATTATCTGTGTTCACATTCTCGATACAGGTAATAGTAACCTCGCGATGCAGATACGGCCAACCATATCTAACCGTACCTCTAGCTCGCTTGCATTCTCTCTCTCTCTCTCTCTCTCTCTCTCTCTCTCTCTCTCTACCATCTCGGTTTCCAGATAGGCTTTCTGGCACTTTTTGCGTGCGCCCGCCGGCTCTACGAGGACATTAGATTCATTGTTTTCCGATAGTACGAGAATAGACCACCTGGGGCATCATCGACCGGAGCATCGACCGATGTAACCGGTGATTTACGCGGCCACCGACCCATTCACAGCTTTCCCCTCCATATTCATGGGATGCAGCTTGCTTTCTCATGCTAAAGGACCACAAGTTCCCAATGGAGATATTTAAAGGGCTCGAAATGCACGATGATTAGAAATGTAAATGTCTAATCTTACGTACAAAAAGAATTGGCCGCGTTCAGTAGAACAAGTGATCAGTAAGCGCTCAGTGAGCTCTTGCATCTGATTGGAATATAGTTGAAGATCTAAAAGAATATGCCAAATCATATACAAGAGCTCAAATCATGTACAAGAGCTCCCTGAGCGCTTACTGATCACTTGTTCTACTGAACGCGGCCATTAGTACTCTCCCCATTTTTCTCTGCAAATTTTTATTTTAAACCTGATTCTATTCAAACCATTTAATTAATAGGAATAAAACTTGATGTGCAAAAGTACAAAATGGAGAAGAAATATATATAAATTAACAAACGAAGCGTAGTTAGGCTGATATTCAATCAATTAAAGTTTAAAACAACCAACATGCAACAGCATGCATGCACCTGCAAGTCTTTTTTGGTGCGAAATTTAAATTTATTTTTTAAATTAATAAATTAATTAAACTACAAGTACACTGAGAGAAATAGATCTAAAATTCTAGTTATTTTTAACCCCGAGCGTATTTTTCGGTTGTTCTAACACGAAAATGGTAGTACTATTTTATCTAACATAGTTAACATTATAGTAAAATTTAATTAAAAAATTATTTTCTTTGACATAATATATAGTGGTTGCTTCTGTATAATTATAGTTATAAATATAGTAAACACGTTTTTCTCGGTGTACTACAAATGCAAGTGGAAAGTTAATAAAATTGACAAGATAAGAGAACACGAAGTCGACTACTTTTGAAAGCTTTAAGATTTAATCGTATTTTTTATTGAAATTGATGAGAAAGAAAACAAACTTTTTGACGATCGTAATTCACACACGCGTAATTATTATTACCCGAATTAATCTCACCTCGCAATTCCGGGATCTCTTTTGTTCACTCTCACGCCATTGGAAATTCTGAATATTTGCCCTAATAGCGTAATCCCGCACAACTTGCTCGCGTCGAAAATGCACCTTCTTCTCACACTCCGAGCCTTCGAGGAGCTCGTTGGGAATGTCGTTGGCCAAATGATAATAATCCTTGGGAAGTCGACGAACACGTCCGGAAATGCCGACTCTTATCCGCTCGTAGAGCGCGTTTTGCCAGTCGTAATAATCGACCGTTATCGTCCAAGCTAGCCGGTATCTCGCGTTATTGAGTATCCCACGTTCTCTACATATATCACGTTACCACCAGCAATGGGGAAATACCGTGAGAGCTCGGGACCGAACACCAAGTTTGCTCGTGAGAACCACCTGTGCACGCGAAAATACCGAGAAATATTAAAATTAATTCGCGACTCCTCCCGACAAGAATCGGCCGCGAAAACATCGCATCAGATTTTTCATGGCCACCTTCCTCCATACGTCAAAAAGAAGTCTCGGTATTATACCGGAATCTATCGTGACGTTTTCACTATTTAATCCACCAGAACACGAAGCTACAACATCGTCCGACCGACAATTTCATTACGCGTGGCCTTCTGCCGCGCTTCCTGCACGGCCGAGCCAGACTTACGGAGAACTTACGTGCTCGGGGCTAAAGGAAGCGGCAAGAAGCGCGAAAGTCCCGGCAGGACCGCGACGATGAAAGATGGCACGATCCCTTGAGGGAGATCCTGACTCGTCTTCGATCCCATCGAAATCCACTCGACGACGTCCCGTCTCGGTAATAGTGAGAGACGATGAGCTGCGCGGCGGAAACGTTAAGATACGGCCGCGCGCCAATGAAGGACGCGTAGTTTGGTGGTTCGCGATGACAATGTAGCGTGTGTCAACAACTTTGCACGGATTACGATCTGATCAGATATCACGATATTGAAATTGCAACAGCGCGAAATACGAAGTAAACGAATGGCGCGCGAACACGTTCGCGTCTGATCTTCACGGATCGAATTAATTATACGAAATTCAATGCGAATTCAAGCGAGGAGATTATTGCACGGCCGTCTGTACGCTTATTTGTCAGGATGATTAATGTCATTATTATTACAGTGGACATTAACAGAACAATAGTTATTATTGACGTTTCGATCCAGCTGGACATCGTTGCAAACGCAGCAGCGAGCCCGGAATTCATTCGAAATAACTGAAATAATAACGTTTGTTATTATCGTTGCCATTGTCGCTGATTTATCTCGGTTTCGGGCCATCGCACGGATTATTTAACAGTGGCGCGTGAAATAACGTTACAAAGACACAATCGGGCGCACACCATCGCGACTAATTAATACATCGGGGTTTACCCCGCGACAGAGAAATGGCGGTGTTCCAAACTCATTATTGATATCTGACTTTTTCCGAAAAGAGCGCGATCGATGGACATTAACCTTTTTCGACGCACATATCGATCTCTCAGACGAACCAGACACAAATCGACGCTTTTTCCACGCCATAAACGTTATTGTGCGCGTGCACTTCAATTAGAAACGAAATTCGTGCCAAAAACAAGTTTCTAATGGATTACATTTCCATGAATTAAAAATCAATTACACACACTGAACACGAGTCTTTGGCCTTTATTCTAAGGCTTCTTTTTTTCGATAAAATTGCTTCTAAATGTGACCTATACATCCATCCAGAAAGATACAATCTCATCATTAGCGGAATCCTCTTATGTGCCCAAGAGGATCTTCCTAAAACTAAAAGGAAAACACTTTAACACGCAAAAAAAGAACTGAAGAAGTGAATGTTTTCCTTTTGGTTTTCGGATAATCCTCCTCATACCATATATAAGAAGATTCCGATTAAACTTGTGTGCATATTTAGATGGCCACTTTTATATCCATAAGAGAGAGTTCACTTGTGCATTAGAAAATCTCGCGTGAGCCGAGGAAGATTAATATTATTACTCGCACGGGACGCTTGATTCACCAGCCAGATGAGGAAACGGGGAAACGCCTTTTCCCCGGGACTGTTGCGCGCTTAATTCCGAGGTGTCTCACGGGATACCACGTGTACCTGCCGACCCGGGAGAAGAGATAAACGCCGTATCTTCAGGGTTATAAGCGACGAATTTTCTTGCGGCGACACCACCCGGGTCGCCCGTTAGTTTCGAGATGGGCGCGCGAGCCTCTCCTATCGCGTTATCATGCTATCCGATTTATTCCGCCTGTCTTGGCTCCTCGAGAGATTTCGCGAACTTTCGACGTACAACAATACAGTACGTCGCGTTGCGAAGCTCGTGGCTGTCGGAGCGTTTCGGTACGCGCAAATACGCCGGGACGGTTCACGGTTGGCGTTATATGCGCGCGAGACCACCACCGGTATCTCGCTACATTCGATGAACATTGACGGCAGCAACCATACAGGCGTGCGCCGGTGTGCATAATTCAAGACTCGTCGATGCACGGCCGCGGTAGCGAGCGTAATCGCGCTTCACAGGGCGATGCGTTCCATCCTGACGAAGTCTTCTTATCGGCAGCACGATAATTAGTGATGACTTGGAAACGGGCGTTGAGACACCTCGAGTGTTCAACGCGAGTCGCGAGCTGAGTCTGGAATACTATTTTGGAGTTACACACAAAAATATATAATCCCATTCTTAGCGGAATCCTCGAAATCCTGGAGGATTTCACTATTATATATGACCCTTCAAGAAAACTCTTCTGAAACTAAAAGGAAGATATTCTAAGCGCAATATCCTTCAAGTTACAGAAATTTCGTATTTTATCTACAATACAAGTCTTATCCTTAACGAAAATTTCTTCTAGCAAAAAGGCATTCTGCTTTAAGCAAACAAAAGCTTGTATTGATAGTTATTGAAAATTGTTTCCAATGACATTTTTAGACTTAAATTTAGAGCGAGATGCGAGTTTTTCAGTTGAATTACAATTGCAAATGTAATGTCGTATATATCGTACGATTTGATCGAAAAATTCGTGACCAATTCTAAATTTAAACCTGAATATTTCATGTGAGACGAGTTTTCATTAACGACTATTAATATGGTCCATATTTTTCTTGACTCAAAAGAAAAGAAGTTAGAATAACGTTCAGTACATTTCCAATTAAAGTCCACTTCATCAGAAGGAGAATATACTTTCAGTAAAGGTTTTCGCTTAGAAGATGGGATTGCACGAAATAGCACCTCGCAACTAGACTTTCTTTCTTTGAGAGCTTGCAGAAACGTTTTAGTGCCTCGAAGTCTTTCGAAATCCTGGTAATGATCATGTAAGTTTTTTCTAAGAGTAAAAACGTGAAAAGTGGTTTTACGTGAACTCGTCGACGACTCGAGCGATCGTATAATTTCTTGAACGATGGGGATGTGAAATTTTTCACGCGGAACTGTTCGCTTTTCACGCTTTTCAGCTAAAACTGCACGATCACCATGTCCCTGTTACGTTAGGAGAGTCGTCTTCTCGGAGTGGTCAGCAACTCACGACATAATCTGCGTGTAATTAAATGAACACTTGGGATGGAGTTGGCCGCGTCTCTCGTCGCTGAGGAAACTTCACACTTACCCGAAAGGGATAAAGTTTCAAATAACGTTTACTTACGGCGCCAAGCGTAGATACAGACTCTGGTCGCGCGGAAAGAAAAATAGCGGGAGAAAAGCTGCCTAAAAACAGAAACTCCCGGGCTGAAAAGGATTCAGTCCCGAGAACACAGGTGTGATCCGCGCGACCGTCGTCCCGACGTTATATTAATCATTGAAGTTATACAATAGGATAAGTTGTTTATTCGCGAGCTACGTTCTTTCTTCTCCTTTATTCTCTCGATCTACCTTGATTAATGCGCCATATCTTTTTTACCGATTTTCACTTTCTCTCTCTCTCTCTCTCTCTCTCTCTCTCTCTTCTTTGCTCTCATCAATCCCGATCCGGCGAATCCATCGATCAGTTTCGAAGCAGGAAAATTGCTTTGTGCTCGTCGGCAGCGCGACGAGCGAGGTTACGCGGAAAACTCACGCGAGACGAAGACGGGTCAAACGCCGTCGCTCGTTTCTGCACTCTCGTTTGTCAATGCCCGCCGTTATTTCCTCGGTTATTTCCACCCCACCGCTGTTCCGCCGCTGGTGACGTTTATAATAACGACTCGGTGAATTATTTATCGAGTCGCGCACTTAATTCTCTTGCACTTCGGGCCGTTCCTCGTTGCGCCGCATTCAAGTCCCAACAAACAGATACTTGCACTCCCCGACGAGTCTCCAAGGCTCCTTCATGTACATTAATTTATCACTGATTTGTGTTATTCATTTGTTACAGCGACGGAAAAGCTCGGATGTTCGATCGAGCATAGCTCTCACTGATTCGTCTTCCTCCCGCGTGGTAATTAATTAGGCAGGCTGACAAGTAGATAAAAATTGGCCCACCAAGAGAGCCATCGTTCGCGCTTATTACACCGCGATTTATCCATCGCGTCCGTTGAAATCCCGCACCATTAGTTCGGATTCGAGCACCACCGCGTCCGTGAGGTAGCGATCGTAATTTATCCGAGCGTCTTAAGGGCGATTCCTTAACGCGAGTTAGCTACCAGCGTGCCCGTGTCGCCGGAGATTTATCGGTAGCACGCACTCTATCTCGAGGCTAAACGACCGACCCAGCCCGAATGGAATTACATATTGAATTGACGGTAAAACACGTAACGGCGAGAACGCGCGGCTGACAAACGACAGGCCATCGTGTACTCCCGAATTAACTAACTCGGGAAGATCAATTGCGCAAGGATTCTCGTAATAGACTGTAATCGGCTACATTTCCATTTCTTCTTCCCCGCAATTACGAGAAATTGCATTTGTGCATACTTAACATATGCTTGAGAAATGAATCATCTTAATTCAACCAACCCTCCGACCAACTACAGGATTGGATTTACTGGTCCTGTAAGATCCAAACGAATGTTTGATCGTTCACGATCCGGCGAAATTTCAGAACAGCGCAAAATTATTTGCAGATCGTGATCGTTTATTGTGCTACTATCTTGTGGTCGAGATTCCTTCCTATTTCTCTGAAAAAATGTGTCCACAAGAATATTGATTTTCAACAAAATTGCATAATCATTCTTTCGATATTGAAGAAGAGTAAAACCTATATACCTCATCGTGAGCGCGTATAATGTCGCTGAAAAATGGCATCTATCAGTACGGAACAGCTCCTCCTGTCTTACCAGCATCGCGTGCACGCGGTTTGCCGAAATCCTATTGGAACCGGCCCAATGGCTGCCCGGAATTTGGGACGCGCTCGTGTGCACACACAAAACACACACACACACACACACATGCACACTTTCACACACCGGATGCACCTTTGCGGACGGCCGATCGCGTACACAGCACCGGCTAATAAATCACTCCGCGCGCGCATTTCTCCAAAAACAACATACATCACTCCGTTACCAAGAGGATGGAAACATCTTTGGATCGGAGCCACCGGCGTGCGCGCAGCCACGGCTCGTCATCCTGACACGTCGTTGAATTAACATTAAACGTCCAATTAGACCGATACTCCTCGTTGCCACTTGCATCGCGAAGAAGACGTACACACTAGAGGCGTATATTCTGCTTGCTCCAAGCGTTCTCGTGCTAACGAGACGCAGTATTATCTTTCGAGGTCTCTTGCAACGAAACTCATCCCGTCTTGCTTGTCTAATTCGAGGATTAAGCTTCCAAATGCAACCGCAACTCGATTCGCAGTGAAATCTGGACTATTACGTTCGAGACGGGGACGTCATGGCATCGTTGCCATTGCGAGAGCAGTCAAAACTCAAACTGACTCATCCAGCCGAGTGCTGTGAGGATTTCTCTGCGAGTCGCGATTCCAGGAGCGACATTCAGTCAAGACATGTTTGCCCAGATCTCTTCGTGAAAAGGGACGCGCGTTTCGCACGCTGGAAGAGCTTCCATTGCGAGTAACTACTGGCTGCACCCTAGTCGCTTGGCACGACAAGCCTCTTAATGGGATCCTACCGGGGGATCCTGAGTGCGCGAAGGAGTGGACGTGGATCTCCGCTTCTCTTGAACGGGAGAAGCAGGAGGAGCAGAATTTAAGCAAGCCGCCTTAATTGGAAATTTAATTATAAACTGCTTGTGTTAACATATTTTCGTTGCGATAACGTGCAGGACGTGTTTGCGGGATATGTCAAAAATTGTAGCAGGCAGTCAGACGGAGAATAATTGTCGCACGTGCTCCCTCGGTATTTATTCTGTATATTTGCGCGAGAAATCGGCCCTCTATCTTAGCGGTGAATAACATCCGAGCACCGATCCTGTTGTTTTTCAAATTATAGATGGCCGCAAATGAGGAACTTTTCACAGACCGCGCAGACAATTGCTGTACAGCTTTTAATTAGCTGGATATTAGCTTCCAGCGAAATGTCAGTTAAACGCTCGATCATCGTTTAATAACGATTAATTGTCGCGGTGTCCGAAAGCTGGGGAAGTAATTTGCGGGCAAAGAGAGGAAGGGCTTGCTAATACAGCGGCGCGCGTTCTAGTAAACTCGCGACTCTCTCGTGAGAAAAAAAGGCGAGTCGCGAGTTCAGTCGCGAAAATAGACTTGAAAACATCAATATCGCTGTTGGATTAATGGATGAGCCGTATTTGAAGATTCGATATTTGCTACCTCGCTTCGTCAGCATAGTCGTTCTATTTCTAGAAGAAAAATTCATGGCAAGAGAGAGAGAGAGAGAACAAGTGAGCTTTCAACGATGCAACGTCGAATCGATATAGGCCGAGGGGAAAAGAGAAGAAAGAGAGAGAGAGAGAGAGAGAGAGAGAGAGAGAGAGAGAGAGAGAGGCAGGAGGAAGGGGAAACATGTACGAAAGTAGAGAAACTTTTAATCGGGTTACGTGAAATTTACAACGATAAAAAGGAATTTTCGTCCCGGTCGTCGACGTTTGCGCCTTGAAGTACTCTCTGACCGCTGAGAATCTCGACACGAGTGTTTTGCTTCGCGCATCGCAGCCTCGCGATTACGTCGAGACGAGACGAAACGAGATGGCAATTCGCCCCGCATTTTTGGAGTTCTTCTCGAAGGAGCGAGAATCCGCCACGCTGCGGAGACGAGACGCATTAGCTGAAACGTACTTAATTTTCTGTCCCTCCGGAATCGAATTTATCCTCGTAGCAGCGTGAGAGATAATCGAGTTAAGCACGCGCGGAATAAGCTCCTAACGAAATTCTCACTTACTGCAAAAGAAACACGCGAAACACTCGGGCAGAAATTCCAGATCAGACGGAAAATCCGTCGTTAAAATTAAAATTACGTCGGTTCACCTGAAAAAATATAATCTCATCCTTAGCGAAATCCGTTTACTTATGGCCTCAAAGGGATTCTTCTGAAACCAAAAGGAACATATTATAAGCACAATATTGTTAAAGTTGGAGGAGAGTTTCTATAGTATTATATGATATCGTAGAAATAGAAATATTTTGATATTTTTCTATAATATTTTATAACATATAATATTATACAGAGAAATATTGTGTAGAGGAATATTATGTAATGCCACATAGCGAGGGAATCCTCCGAATCTTAGAGAAATTTCACAGTCTTGTATATGACTTTAAGAGGATTCTCCTAAAAACAAACGAAAAGTATTCTAAGAGAGTTATTTTTTTTTATGTTACGAAACGTCTTTTTTGTGCGTACACTTTAAAGATATTTCTTTCGTGAATAATGGAGACATATGTGGTGTCTCATATGCAATACAGTCGTTGTCAACGAAGATACAATGGTTCTTAAAGATAGACGATACATTTCATGACTTTATAGCATCCGATGTCTTCATTTGTATTTCATGCAGCTTCATGTTACGATAGCGCTGCCACTTCGACGGCGCTGTGGCACTTCGACGGAGCTTCAATTCGAACGCGCGAGTGAAGCTTCCTCTTCGCCGGCGATTTCCCCAATTCTTCCTTTCGCGCTCTCTTTGGTCCCTTTATAATCGTCGCGCGCGAGGAATCTCGCGGGTTTACGTTCGCCTCCACTGTTCTATTCGAATCCAATGTGGGCGTCATTGTCGAGTGCACAATGGAACCCCGATGGCTCCGGACGCTCGGCCAAACGTAGAGAACACGTATATTTTTAGAGGAACGCGTTAGCACGTTTATTCCCTTACGATAACTGTCGATAAAAGGAAGCAGGTAATTCTCGATTGGTTTCTTTATCAGCGTTTACCTCGCCATCGAGAGATATTCTATACAGACGAGCCGTTCCCGATAAGAAACGTCCGGAGAGTAATTTTTCAATATGACATGCTCTCGCGAGCACTTCTCCGCTGAATCATCTGCTCCTCGAGGAACTCGCTCTTTCTTCCGCGGCGCGGACAGCTTTGATCGGTAACAGTTCACTCTATAAAATGGGGAATAGGTACTTCGACAAGGGGCCACCGATAGCGTATATAATCGCGCGCTTTCCCTCTAATTTTTTATTATCCACGAGAAAATTGCTCGAGGAAAGTATCATCTCTTATACGCGGAAGTCCCTCCGAAGTTTGATCAACGACGATGAGAAGCCGGCAAACTTCGTCTCGTCCGAACGCGTCTACCTTCGTGAAATTCATTTCTTTTCCCACGTCAGATTTAAAGTTTAATCCAGCTTCCTGCTTGGCAGTCGGACAACGGTGACTATTAATTCGATTACGGCGCGAAATGTAGAACGCGGAGTACAAGAATTGCAAATCCTAATCACCTCGCGCAGTTTCCTTCTGGATCTTTAATATCCATTCGTTTAATATCCATTCCTTCTGGATCTTTAATATCCATTCGTCGTATTATCCTGTAAAGTGCGCAATAACGCGAATTATTTGCGATCGACTGTATACATAAAATAAATATGTGTGAACCGAATGATGACAAGAATGATGGTCAGTCAAATCGAACGACAGATAGTATTACTTCATCGAACCGTACTTCTCTAAACGAACTCTAAGTGAACAATACGGTCCAGATATTCTTATAACGACGATCGTCGTGTCGTCGTTTGCTGTGCAATATACGTGTACCAGGTCTGTAAATATGAAACCGGAATTTGCTCATAGATGGCCCTAGCTGTCAATATAGTCAAACCGCGTCATTGGCGCCATTTCCTTGTTGACATCTCTGACAAAGATTTTCAACTCATAACAATACAAGTTTCATACAACAGCATAGTTTGTAATAGCGTTGAACATGTCGAATTTTGTGCCTGGAAACTACGATTTGCGGACAGCATTGATTTTCTGTTACCATTTGAAGAAAACTGCTGCAGAATCGCATCGAATCCTTGTCGAAGCTTACGGTGAGCATGCTCTTGGTAAATCACAGTGCTTTGAGTGGTTTAAAAAATTCAAAAGTGGCGATTTTGACGTGAGAAACGAAGAACGTGGAAGACCACCGAAAAAGTTTGAAGACAGCGAATTGCAAGCATTGTTGGATGAGGATGACACTCAAACGCAACAACAACTCGCGGATCAATTAAATGTGACACGAGAAGCCGTCTCCATACGTTTGAAAGCCATGGGAGAGATCCAGAAGATGGGAAAATGGGTTCCACATGAACTGAATGAAAGACAGCAGGAAAACCGAAAAACCACTTGCGAAATGCTGCTCGCCAGGTACAAAAGAAAGTCATTTCTCCATTGAATTGTGACTGGCGATGAAAAGTGGATATATTTTGAGAATCCTAAGCGTAAAAGATCATGGGTAACTCCAGGCGAACCATCGACATCGACTGCAAGGCCAAATCGCTATGGACGGAAGACAATGCTCTGTGTTTGGTGGGATCAGAAGGGTGTGATCTATTATAAACTGCTAAAACCTGGCCAAACCGTTAATACTGAACGCTACCGACAACAAATGATCAATTTGAATCAAGCTTTGCGTGAAAAACGACCAGAATATAAAAAAAGGCAACACAAAGTGATTTTGCTTCATGATAATGCACCATCACACACAGCAAAACTGGTCAAGGAAACGATTGAGGCGTTTAGTTGCATGAGTAAGTAGCATGGGAAATACTTTCGCATGCGGCTTACTCACCAGACTTGGCTCCATCCGATTACTATTTATTTGCATCGATGGGACACGCACTTGCTAAGCAGCGCTTCACTTCTTACGAAAATGTACGAAAATGGCTCGATGACTGGTTTGCCTCAAAAGAGCAACAGTTTTTTTGGCGTGACATCCACAGATTGTCAGACAGGTGGGAAAAATGTATAGCTAGCAATGGGCAATACTTCGAATAAAATATTTTTTATCATTTTCATACAATAAACGTGTATTTTCTATACAAAAATTCCGGTTTCATATTTACATACCTGGTATATATTCTACATGTTAAATGGATTCGTATTTAAAGAACAAGACAATAAGAATGTATATACTAAGATGTATATACTAAGATGTAAAAGATATTCGGCGAGTGGTACCTAATACATATATCCATTCAGACTAATACAAAATATTTTTCAAATAAGAAAATTTTCTCAAATCCTTTATGAGAGCAAAAATTAAACGCGAAGTTCACGTCGACGCTTCCAGTTGCGCGAAGAGAAACGTCGGTGAAGAGAAACTCGCTGACGAAATGGCTGCTATTTGTTGGCTGCTTTATTTTCCGTTCGCGCCCGAAAAAGAAGAGCTTGCCCGTCCGCATTGAACTTTCGTAGCTCGCATTTAATGGCACGAAACTCCCGTACTTTAAGTTTAGCGTTTGGCAAGTGCGCCTGTGCCCGGGGAATTCTCTTTCGGTTCTCGCTCGCTGATACTCCGCAGCGCGCGCGCGCGCGCGCGCGATATTCCTTCTTAGTGATAAATTCCCGCGGTCTGGAATATTGTTTCCATCTGCAGCGTATGAGACCGCGACCGTGATGTATCTCGACTGACATGTGATCATCTTGATGAGATAAGTTCTGCAGCGGAAAGTTCGCCAAGTTTGCCTTCGCACAGCCCCCCCGCCTCCCCCCTCCAGCTTTCTCGAAACCGTGAAATAAATCAGAAAGGGCGTTTCTCCCGACGCGAGATCTTACGACTTCGAGTCGCGATTGCGCTAATTAATGACGCTAATTTGACGAAACTAGACGAGATCGGGGCGCACGGATTATCGGGGCGAAATCTCTTCATCCCAGTAAGCTAAAAGTACTAGCTCCTGGACATATGTATCTAACTCTGGACATCCTTATTGTGCTGGTCTTTAAATACGAGAATTTAAACTTTCAACGATAGACAGATATATATTTTATGTTGAAAGTTAAATATTCGTATTTAAAGACCAAAACAATAATAATATCCAGAATTAGATACCTGCATTGAGAGAAAAATATCTGAAAAATAAAAAATATTTATTCTGTCTTATTTACTTGAGAATCTAAATTCTTCTATTCTCAACTAAACTCAAGTAAATATAACATATCTATCTAAACTTATATCTATCTAAACTTCTATCTAAACTCAAGTAACTCAAGTAACATATTTACTTGAGAATCTAAATTCTTCTATATATAAATAAAATAAATAATTGCTTTCATAAAGGGCTAAGATTTTGAGAAAATTTTCTTATTTGAAAAATATTTTATATTAGTCTGAGTGGATATATATATATTAGGTACCACTCACCGACTGTCTTTTACATCTTAGATATTTTTTTCTCTTAATATATACATTCTTATTGTCTTGTTCTTTAAATACGAATATTTAAACTTTCAACATGTAGAATATATAAACATATATTGAATATATGCATATATTCTATGTTGGAAGTTCAAATAGGAAAGAACAATTATTGTTTATTGCTACTTACGCCTTTTCCTTTTGATGGAGCATCCGGATAACAAGTTAAAGGCGTCATGAGAAGCGCGTTATCGTCCCTCGATATGAGCCGCACCTCAGCGAGAGCTCGTGAAAGATGTCAAGGCGGATAACCGTTCTCATGGACATGGATAATCCGTCCGCCGTTTGCGGTTATGCGCAACAACCTCTTAATTATGTTGTAAAACCGCCGAGTACATCAAACCGTAATCGGTCGTTAAAGCCGTCTCGAGGAACTCTCGAGTAAAGCGCGAGTGGCATTAAAGGCGGAATCGCCCACGAAGACCCTTTCCGGTAATGCGCACACCTACATACGGCACTTTACGATGCGCCGAGTGAAATTTCGTAATATTACATTACGTTTGATTTACCTTTATGGCCGTGCAGGACGACAAACGGAACACTCCGAACGTACCGAAACTTTTCTGCCACGACCGCGAAGCGCGCGATAATCATATTTTACACGGCGCAGCTCTGCGAGCTGTCTGAGAACGCCCGCGAGAATTTAAAATGTGTTTATGTATAGCGCGACATTATGTCACTCTTGCAGCAATTTCATCTCTCTATCCATCGATCTCTCTTTCTTTACTCTATCCTATCACGAACACTCTTTTCTTCTCTACCGCTCTCGTGCAAACGCGACCATAACTTCTACATGATTTACAAGGATCGTGTACAAGATTATGATATCAAGCAACGATTCGCAATGATAACTGCACGTAAACTTTGGCTCTTGGCGAGCGATCTCTCCCATCACGTTTCCGTGCAATTTCAGAATTCTCCC